>NC_068439.1:61006583-61039083 GCF_023373465.1 Oncorhynchus keta | reverse complement strand
GCAGGGATGTTCCTATCCCGTTGCGCACTAGTGACTCCTGTGGCGGGCCGGGCGCAATACACGCTGACACGATCGCCAAGTGCTTCCACCGACACATTGGTGTGGCTGGCTTCCGGGTTAAGCGAGCGCTGTGTCAAGAAGCAGTACGGCTTGGCTGGGTTGTGTTTCGGAGGATGCACGGCTCTCGACCTTCGCCTCTCCCGAGTCCGTACGGTAGTTACAGAGATGGGACAGGACTGTAACTACCAATTGGATACCATGAAATTGGGGAGAAAAATGGGTAAAAAAATAAAAAATAAAGAAAAAGCTAAACAAGAGCTGAGACTTACAGATTGATGGCTGGGGCCCATCCGATGAGTTAGCTACCAATGCGAGGGGAAGCTAGCACTGAGCCAAGGTAGTTACAAAACTCTCGTAGCCTACTTCACAGAGAACATGCCAACACAAAAATGAGAACAGACAAGGTACTACACAAATAGAGCATGCAGGTATGATTTTGTATTTCGTTTTTAGCCCACGGCAAGAAGGCATGCTTACGGGTGGCCAGTAGATAACACAGCCAAAGTCTATGACGAGCATGAGGATGCTAACGTTAGCAAGTTTGATCTAGCATACGCACTCGGTAGCACAGAGTAGATTCTCCATATGACGTTGAGAAATAGTGCATTGTGGGTAGTTTCAAAGAAATCTGGAAATACATTTATAAATATATAATAACCCCAAAATATAACTGTTTGTAGTTATAGGTATAGACCGTGACTATAACTAAGTTACTAAGTATTTGACCACATTGTAGTTACTCTGGTGAGTAAAAACACATGCTTCCTACCCTTTAAAAAGGCTTCTGAAGTTTGTTTTCACTTGGAAATTCCAGACTTGATTTTCCCTCACGAAAAATGTATCAACCCTTACAAAAATGGCCATTTATTATTATCCACCTAATAATTCCCATTTCCTCATGCTGCAGGATTATTTTCCTGCTGTAGCAAACTGGCTCAAATTAAGATCCTACATCTGTATGGTGTCTTCAGAGAGGCCAGGGTATGTCCTTGTCCATCTTAGGATCAGATAGGAGAGGGGTGAAAGGGGAAGTGGAGGGACAGAGAGGGGGAAAGAGGTGAAAGAGGGGAGAGTTGCAAGAGAGAGATGTGAGAGACACAGAAGAGGGGAGTGCAGGCCTAGGGAGAGGAGGAGGGGAGAGCAGAGCAGTGTGTGTTCCTGTTTCTCTCTGTGTAGAAATCGTAGGGGAAAGGGAAGCTGGGCTTTGCAAGAGGCCCTCTTGCACAAGGTCAAGGGGCAGGGAGCTCAGCCATTGGCTGCTTTCTCACACGCCCAACCCCCTCCCCCGCCTGAGCTCGCGAAACAAAAACAGAAGAGAAGGTCCTCTTCCAGAGTGATACATTGGCGAGGCCACTGGGCCCCTGACATCCTCATGTCATGGCTATGTCAGCTCTAAGTAGGCTTTATGTCACCTCTGCCACATCCTCTACCCTCGCTAGGCTCTTTCCTCATGCTGGGAGCAGAAGAAAAACAGGGGATCTCGTTCAAGAACTCCTTGAGCCTTACATAGGAGGAGGAGGAAAACAAACACACACACACACACACACACACACACACACACACACACACACACACACACACACACACACACACACACACACACACACACACACACACACACACACACACACACACACACACACACTAATATTTCCCCTCATTTCACTGAGGCTGAAAGAGGGAAAATGGCACCTTCTGAGAGCCACCATTGCGTGTGCGAATTCTGGTGCAGGCAAGCAACCGCTGCTGTTTACTCTCACACTTCTACTCCACTGCGTCTCCCTGCCTGCCTGCTCAAGGCCAATACCAGTCCTCCCTCCGTTGGGCCTCCGGTACTACCCTATCCCAGATAGGAAATCAGGGTTGGAAGGAATATTCTAATTTACACCCAAGCCTGTTTGTGATGATGGAAATCATGGCCAGGAATAAGATGGGAATCAGGGCCAGGAATAAGCAGATGTTTGAGTGACATGTTAGGTAGCAATCTTAAAGGAAAAATCCACCCAGAAACTCACACGTTACATTTGGCATCATCATGATGATGTGGCAAGTCCCACTTTGCTTGCTGAAAGTTCAATATCTTAACTTGACTGCTGCCATGCAAAACATTGTGGGACTATATCAACAGTGGACTAAAGAATAGTGGCGTTTTCCTTTAAGGGCTGTGGTGTGTAGAGTATACAGTCACCTTCAAAATGATTGGCAACCTTGCAAAAGATTAGCAAAAATAATTATCTATATTGTATGCTCTAAAATATATATATATATATATTTTATACTAACACAGTTTCTCAGAGATAGATATTTTGTTTAACAAGTAATACTTTTTTTCTATTGGCACCCCTATTTTCAATAGTTTGTGCACCCTCCCCTTAAAAGGAAAACGATGCAGGCTTTATCTAAAATGTTTTAAGAAATTGGAGAACACATAGGGAGGGATCTTAGACCATTCCTCCATATAGAATCCTTCCAGATGCTTGATATCCTTCGTCTGCACTTATGGCCTGACTTCTTCAATTCAAACCACAGGTTTTCAATGCGCAGACTGAGGAGAATAAGGAGCAATTCCATAATAAGGTCAACCGGAGCATGAAGAAAACTAAATTACTTATTTCCAAATTAAACTTTCATTAAACTTTAAAACTACTTTCATATTTACCTTGAATGTGCGTATTTTGAAGTGCAAACTACATTTGGCCTTTATATTTACCAAATGTAAAGTTATTGTTACTATAGAGTAGGATACAAAGTCTCAAAATAAGGCTTTTCAGTCAACCAGATTTCACAGCTATTGGCAATGGCTCATAGAATTAGTTTTGGTACGAACATCTGTCCCCCTGTGTTTCTGACCAACTCGGAAGGTTAATGATACAATATCAAACTCATTTTAGTCCATTGAGTGCTAGAATAGAATTCTACAATTTGGACAGGCAGTGTCACATCCTTAACGTTTGAGGAAAAGTTGTTACTGTAGATACATTTCGATTATGATTGTATGCAAACTTTCTGTGCAAAGCTAACTTTCATAACGAGCTTTGGTGATGCATAATTGTTTTCCTTTCTCTCTTTGTCAGTACTCGTTCTAAGCATAACAGATGTGACCGTTATTGGCGCTTCATAACAGGATCGTGGACTCACGAGAAAGCACCACTGCATAACGCGATCATGGGAAAAACATTCATGCCCTTCATACCACTTTCGAAGTGTGTTTATGTTAGCAAACAAGCTAGCAGGCAATCTATCTGTGTGATCTATTTTGGGTGATCTCATGTTCGCTTATGAACTGCAATCATGAGTTGTTCTGCTGCCTGGAGCATAGCATGTGATCACATCACATGGCATAATAAAGGTCTTAAAATAATACACATAATTAAGGTCTTAAAAATCCATAAGACACTTTCACCAGTCATGCTGAGTTTGTTTACTTCCTTGAGTAAGTACAGGTGTCCCCCAGTGAAAATATTTGTCTGTATCTGTTTGGTCTGCCCTGCGGTGTGACAGGTACTTTGCGCGCTTGTGAACTACAGCTGTCAAGCCTGAGGTGATTTACGATCTGACAAGAAATTTAGTCGAAAGTGCGAACCCTGTGCCGCTCACTGGTAGGTTACAATTCAATTAAACTTATTTTTTTGAACCCTTTCACGTAATGAAAATGAAGAATAGTTTAACCCTTTGTAGGAAAACGTCAAGATATAAATAAAATTGTATGTCACATGCGCCGAATACAACAGACCTTACAGTGAAATGCTTAATTACAAGCACTTAACCAACAATGCATTTAAAAAAATATATCTTAAAGTAACAAAGTAACAAATAATTAAAGAGCAGCAGTAAAATAACAATAGCGAGGCTATATACCGGGGGTACCGGTACAGAGTCAATGTGCAGGGTTTTGTCGTGCCCTCTTCACGACTGTCCTGGTGTGTTTGGACCATGTTAGTGTTGGTGATGTGGACATCAAGGAACTTGAAGCTTTCAACCTGCTCCACTACAGCCCCGCCGATGAGAATGGGGGCATGCTCGGTCCTCCTTTTCCTGTAGTCCACAATCATCTCCTTTGTCTTGATCACGTTGAGGGAGGGGTTGTTGTCCTTGCACCACACGGTCGGGTCTCTGACCTCCTCCCTATAGGCTGTCTTGACGTAGATCAGGCCACCACTGTTGTCATCGGCAAACTTAATGATGGTGTTGGAGTCGTGCAGTCATGAGTGAACAGGGAGTACAGGAGATGACAAGGGATGAGTGAGGAATGAGTCCAGCTAGGCTTGGGTGGTATCCGGATTGTTACAGCTTCATACCGACCGTACCGGGATTTTCGGTAATATCGGCATAAACACGAGGGCCGCTGTTTTCAAAAACACTAATCCGAAGGTTAGCAATGCTAACAAGCACATGTAAAATCTCTTACAGCATGCTAACTAAATGCTAACGAGCATACTGCATACATTTTATAGTCTCTGACCTAAACTACAAAGTAAGTCCAAAATGCTACTCCCAGTTTGCTGCATGGACAAAACAAATTAGACAGCAAGGCTCTTGAGCCAGAAGGGGATTCTCTGCTGTTACCAAGCTAAACTTGATTTTGAAATAAGCTAACCACTTAGCTAGATAGCTAACTAGCTACTAAATTAGCAAACCAAACAAACACCACATGACTGGGGACTACCGTTACATTTATTATGAAAAATTATGTGACAGGTGAAACAAAGAACGCCATCTTCTTTATCTCCTAACGTATTTCACATGGTTGACTGCAGGTATTTACTTAAAAAGTAGCTACAAATATTCAAATTTATAAAAATAAACTTCAAAATAAATTGTTTGAATGTTATTGACGGTATTGAAAAGCCATCTCGTGACTTGTTCCAAATACCCCGGTATACAGTATACCTGTAAACATGGAAAGGAAATGGGTGTTTAAATTCCTGAGTCTAGGGTTAGAGGTGTATATATATATTATTCCATTCACGCACTTATCAAGCGAACATCCCTGGTCATCCCTACTGCCTCTGATCTGGCACACACTAAACACAAATGCTTTGTTTGTAAATTATGTCTGAGCGTTGGAGTGTGTCCCTGGCTATCCGAAAATAAAATACAAATTGTGCCATCTGGTTTGCTTAATACAAGCAATTTGAAATAATTTATACTGCTACTTTTGTATATTTAAAACCAAATACTTTGACTTTTACTCTAATAGTATTTTATTGGGTGACTTTTACTTGAGTCATTTTCTATTAAGGAATCTTTACTTTGACAATTGAGTACTTTTTTCCACCACTGTACAAATAAACACCGTAACATTTCCATTTATGCTTGATAAGTAAATTCTGTGAGACATTTTGTTTCTTATTTTGTGTGCAAATGTCACATCCATAACGATGGAATTTCCCTGATATGGTCATTGCAAATTGGTGATTTTGTGGTCAATTAACCATTTCTTTGTGGATTTGATGTGTGCTTAGGGGCTTTGTCTTGCTGGAAGATCCATTTGGGGCCAAGTTTCAGCGTTCTGGCAGAGACAACCAGGTGTTTGACTAAAATGTCCTGGTACTTGGTAGAGTTCATGATGCTGTTGGCCCCAGGACCAGTCTAAGCAAAACATCCCCACGACATGAAATATCCACAACCAGAAGGTATGAAGTTATTTTATGCATATGTATTTGTCAAACGCACCGCTGGTGTGCATGGCCAAAGGACTTCCATTTTTGTCACATATACGACCATAGCACCTGGTTCCAATCCAAGTGTCAGTGCTGTTTAGCAAGCCCCAGGTGTTACTGTGGAAAATGTTTTTTTTTTTCTAGCAACCCTTCTGAAGAGCCTATTGGCATAGAGGTTCCACTGGGCACACACTGGTTGAATCAGGCGAAGCAGGGTACATGGAGGTAGACTCAAGCATCTAGATGGTAGACTCAAGCTGTATGTGAAGGTAAATTCAGAGTAAGTTTGGGTTCATGTAGGCTACGTTGACATCTGATTCGCCCAACAAAAGACACCATCATTTCAACATGTAGCTAGTTATACTATCATTCATGCATGGTTTATAGGATCTTCGGACGTTTAGAAGTAGTTACCGTTGCTCCTGTAAATAGGATGCTAGATTCTAATTCATGATCTAATTCATGATCAAATGGCTATTTGCATTCCCCCCCTTTATGCTGCCGCTACTCTCCGTCTATTATCTATGCATAGTCACTTTAATAACTCTACTTACTTGTACACATTACCTCACTTACCTCGACTAACCGGTGCCCACGCACATTGGCTCTGTACCGCCCTGTATAGCCTTGCTATTTGTTACTTAAACATTTTTGGGAGGGGTATTTTTTCTTAAAACTGCATTGTTGATTAAGGACTTGTAAGTAAGCGCTTCACTGTAAGGTCTACACATGTTGTATTTGGCGCATGTGATATTATACTGAACAAAAATATAAAACGCAAATGTGCAGTTCTGTCACACAACACAATGCCACAGATGTCTCAAGTTTTGAGGAAGTGTGCAATTGGCATGCTGACTGCAGGATTGTCCACCAGAACTGTTGCCAGAGAATGTAATGTTAATTTCTCTACCATAAGCCGCCTCCAATGTTGTTTTACAAAATTTGGCAGTACGTCCAACCGGCCTCACAACCGCAGATCACGTGTAACCACAGCCGCCCAGGATCTCCACATCTGGCTTCTTCACCTGCGGGATTGTCTGAGACCAACCATCCGGACAGCTGATGAAACTGAGGAGTATTTCTGTCTGTAATAAAGCCATTTTGTGGGGGGAAAAAATAATTCCGTTTGCCTGAGCCTGGCTCCCTAGAATGTGTTGAAATGATAGCTCAGCAGAATCAGACATAGCTTGTTTCCAAAGCTATGCAGGGTATATACATGGTAGACTTGTTGTCATTTAACTTATTTGGGATAGGGGGCAGTATTTTGACGTCCGGATGAAAAGCGTGCCCAAAGTAAACTGCCTGTTACTCAGGCCCAGAAGCTAGGATATGCATATAATTGGTAGAATACACTAAGGTTTCTAAAACTGTTAAAATAAGGTATGTGAGTACAACAGAACTGATATGGCAGGCAAAACCCAGAGGACAAACCCCCCCCCAAAACAAATTCAGCTTACCACTACTTTCAATGGATAGTACTATAATTATAAGGCCAAGTCCTCCCAGATTGCAGTTCCTAGGGCTTCCACTAGATGTCAAGTCTTTAGAAAGAGTTTCAGGCTGGTTTTTGGAAAAAATATCCAGATATTGTAGTTTTTCTAGGTGGCTCCCATTTTGGCTGTAGTGTTTCCAAGCGCGTGGAGGAAAGCGCGTTCTTTCTTATTTATCTCCGGTAATGAACATACTATTCTCTGTCTTAAATGTAATAGTTTATTTGCGTCTTAGTATATATAAGGTTTGATTATAAACGTTGTTTGACTTGATTGGAAAAGTTTATTAGTAATGTTTGGGATTCATTTTGTATGCATTTTCATGGAGGGAAACTGGATGGATTATTGACTGAAGCGTGCCAGCTAAACTGAGTTTTTATGGATATAAAGAAGGACAATTAAACGTGTTAACCCTCGCAAGGCTGCAGGCCCAGACGGCATCCCCAGACGGCATCCCCAGCCGCGTCCTCAGAGCATGCGCAGACCAGCTGGCTGGTGTGTTTACGGACATATTCAATCAATCTTTATCCCAGTCTTCTGTTCCCACATGCTTCAAGAGAGCCACCATTGCTCCTGTTCCCAAGAAAGCTAAGGTAACGGAGCTAAACGACTACCGCCCTGTAGCACTCACTTCCGTCATCATGAAGTGCTTTGAGAGACTAGTCAAGGACCATATCACCTCCACCCTACCTAACACCCTAGACCCACTCCAATTTGCTTACCGCCCCAATAGGTCCACAGACGACGCAATCGCATCCACACTGCCCTAACCCATCTGGACAAGAGGAATACCTATGTGAGAATGCTGTTCATCGACTACAGCTCAGCATTTAACACCATAGTACCCTCCAAACTCGTCATCAAGCTCGAGATTATCGAACAAAGGGACCATTTATGATGTAACTGGGACCTTTTGGAGTGCCAAAAGATGAAGATCATCAAAGGCAAGGCATTTTTTATATCGCTATTTCTGACTTTCGTGTCGCACCTGCCTGGTTGAAATATGTTTTTCATGTGTTTGTATGCGGGGCGCTGTCCTCAGATAATCGCATGGTTGCTTTCGCTGTAAAGCCTTTTTGAAACCTGACACGGCGGCTGGATTAACAAGAAGTTAAGCTTTATTTTGATGTATTACACTTGTGATTTTTATGACAGTTAAATATTTAGAGAGATTTGAATTTGGCGCTCTGCAATTTCACCGGATGTTGTTGAATTTCCCAAACAGGTTTTAAGTGCATTACCCCTCATATACCAGTAGGAGTCAATGTTTAGGCAGGAACTGTTTGACTGTGGCTTCACAATTTATTTTTAATATACCTCTTTATTTAGGTTGATGGAATGTCCAGAGGAGACTTTGGGTCCATCTGATAAGGTAAATTAAGCCTGTTAGCTAGGTTTGCTAGCTAGCTAGAATGGCATTGCCCTCCATCCCCATTTACAATTAAACAATTTGGGAAAGCTAACGTTATAACTTACTAACTTAATGGTAGAGCAACTAAGCCAGTTACTGGCTGTCAATATCACAGAGTTGTGTTACATGGTTATCTAGCCATATCTTGTTTATTTTTTATTTTATTTAGCTGTGAAGTTGTGCGTAGTGTTGGTGACATCAAATGCATTGCAGTGTATTTTCTTTGTTATACATGTTACCACATTGTTAGCTTTTCACTTTTTTTGATTACATAAATGTTTCAAAATTCACAAAAAGTGACATTATCCAAACAAGATTATCTCATAGAACAAAACATAAGATCCCTTATTTCCTGCGTTTATCCCCCCAAAAAACATTTCCCCCCCCCCCATAGGCTTTTCCCAACGAGCCATGGTGGAATTAGCCTCCTTGTACCTATTGCTTGATTTATGAAGGTCAACAAACAATTGTCTCTTTTCATTTGAGAGTTCTTTACCTTTCCCCACGGTGCTGGATTACAAATGGATTTTACATGGTCAGAGCCTTGAGAATGACTTAAAAAAGTAGAATGTTAACAGATTTTTATTTCTGTTTTATTTTATTTATAAGAATCTTTAAGAGTGCCAACAATTTGAACACGTCTTTTTGAGAGAGAAAAATATAACTTGTCAAAGAGAATCTATCATCTCCCTAGGTAATTATATTAGTATAAAATAATTGAATATCCTTTTTTTATAATACAATATAGCTCAGTATGTGTATTATTCATTTATACAGTTTTTCACCCCCCTAATCTTTATCAAGGGTGCCAATCATTTTGGAGGTGACTGTATACATTACAGTGCCGCTTATAAATGTCTGCTGGTTGTGTGTGTCCATTCTAACAGGATGTTTGATGGAATCTCTGACCAGAGGGAAAACAGGGAAAATACATGCTTAACCATGTAGTCCCTTAGACACAGATCTTAGATAAGCTTACCCTCCCAAAATCCTAAACTTAAACATCAGAGTGAAAAATACTAATCTGAACATAGATCACTGTTTTGGAGGACAACGTCATCATCCTACTCTAACTGCTTTAGTTTCCATTTGGGCTATGACGGTGGAAACTAACATGTTTCTTACTCCAATGGTGTAGTCGTAGCATAATGATTGCCATGCTCAGAGTGGTCTCAAGTGAAATAAACATTAAGGCTCTGACCTAAATCGGACCAGGTTTTTCCGCAACAGAGGGATTTAAAGGCTTGTAAATTAATCTCCTGCATTACTTAGGCCTAGCCCACCATTTCAAAGTCTATAGGTTCCCATTCCTAGCAGCAACATGCAGCTAGCTACATTAAAACTAAATTGGTTTTGATTTAAGAACTAATTGACCCCCAAACACATAAAGCTGATCACAAGATGGCTTGGGACCACTAGACAAATATTATACCCTTCAGGTTGTTATCGAATGGTTAACCCTAAAACAACACTGGGTAGGGGTCAAGACCTGAAGGAAAGCTGCCTTGTGAGAAGCTCTGTTAAACGTGTTGGATGACAGGCCAACCAGTGTGACCGCCCTTCTGCAGAGCCCCGAGGTCAAATTCAAAGCCAGAAATTGATTCAGGGCTCTGGTTAGGCCTAGAAAGGAGCCAATTGTAGTACCCCTCAGAGTGGCTTGGGCCCTGGGGATGTAGACTGAGGTATGGTGGTGATATGGGGGCCTTTAGTTATGTTCAGACAGACAGAGACAGACAGACAGAGAGAGAGAGCATTGACAGCTCAGTCTCTGTTACCAACTATCCTCTGTTGGCCAAATATCCTAATGATGTTAATCCTAATCCTGATTTAGCTATCTAATATAGTCAGCCAAATCAATAATGATCCCTGTCATCATAATCCCCCACAACATGATGGAACTAATCTGGTCATTCATCCCTGAGAGGGGTCTTGGCACGACACTCCTTCCTCTGTTAGTACCACAGTATGCTTCATGCCAGCGTACAACATACATTATTCATACTGGCACAATGAATAAATCATCACACCAGAAAATATTCCTCTCTCCATCAGAGAGGAATGGACCCTGCCTGGATGGATATGCTCGCTCACCCTATGGATGGATGGCTTTTCCCCATTGGCAGGGTGTGTGTGAACATGTGTGTGTGTGTGTGTGTTTGAACATATATGTGTGTGTAGGGCAAGCCCAGCCCCAGAAGTGACTTGTCTTATCAACTCTATGCAAGAATTTGCTATGAGTCGTCTTAGGAAATCAACATTCTCTTTGTTGGTCTTGCCAACCACCAATGTCACACCACTGAGAAGCAGAGGTGACATCATGTAAGTCTGATATCTGATTGGAGGTTAACTTTAAAGTAATACTAGTGGTCAACAAGGTTTTGAATCCAAACAACTCAGATGGTTATACAAGGGTCTAATATTCATTGTTCTTTCTCTTATTTGTTTCTGCCCAGCTGTGGTGATTTTTTTTTCTCTCTCACTTTCTCTCTCTTTCTTCTCTCTCTCTCTTTTCCCCCCCTGTTTCTTTTCTCTATTTCTTTCTTTTCTGTTTCTTCTCTCTCTTCTGTTCTGTTTCTTCCCTATCTCGTTCTTGTCTGTTTCTTCTCTCTCTTCTGTTCTGTTTCTTCTCTCTCTTCTGTTCCGTTTCTTCTCTCTCTTCTGTTCTGTTTCTTCTCTCTCTCCTGTTCCGTTTCTTCTCTCTCTTCTGTTCCGTTTCTTCTCTCTCTTCTGTTCCGTTTCTTCTCTCTCTTCTGTTCCGTTTCTTCTCTCTCTTCTGTTCCGTTTCTTCTCTCTCTTTCCTGTTTGTTCTCGCTCTTTCTTTCTTTCTCTTCCCTCTCTCTTTTGTTTCTTCCCTCTCTTTCTTTCTTCTCTCTTTCTTTTGTTTCTTCACTCTCTTTCTTTTTTTCTCTTTCTTCTCTCTCTCTCTCTTTTGTTTCTTCCCTCTCTCTTTCTTCCCTCTCTTTCTTTCTTT
The DNA here is from genome assembly GCF_023373465.1 of Oncorhynchus keta. Taxonomy (NCBI): domain Eukaryota; kingdom Metazoa; phylum Chordata; class Actinopteri; order Salmoniformes; family Salmonidae; genus Oncorhynchus; species Oncorhynchus keta. Next base: position 61,027,488 of record NC_068439.1, on the reverse strand, counting down.
TGTTTCTTCCCTCTCTTTCTTTCTTTTCTGTTTCTTCCCTCTCTCTCTTTCTTTTGTTTCTTCCCTCTTTCTTTCTTTTCTGTTTCTTCCCTCTCTCTCTTTCTTTTGTTTCTTCCCTCTCTTTCTTTCGGTTTCTTCCCCCTCTCTTTTCTTTTTCCTCTCTTTTCTGTCCCCCATGGACTTTTGGTTTCTCTCTCAGTCTCTCTGACCATGATTAGAATGTTTTGTAATGCATGTAAATGCTTTGTAACTTAAGTTTATGCTTTTGCATGTGAATCCATAAATATAGTAATTAAATAGTAATTCAAATTAAATTCTCGGACATTTCTTCATTGTCTATTACTTTAACTCAACCATATTCTCTTGCATATTGCTAATTACATTATAGAGTCAGATAAAGATAATTCATTTAATAGGCTAATTGCTTAGTCTTATTACGAGGTGCATGTGAGGTATTTATAATATCAAACATGATAAATATTACTGTCCAATGAGTGCAGTGAATGTATGCACAAGCGTGCTGGCGCCGGAACAGAAGGAAGACGTTTTACGTGCCCCCAAACAATTGTGTTTTATTGTTTGTTTATCTGTGTTGTTTGTAACTTGTTTTTTTTAATTATTTTTTTTCTATAATGTTGCCGCTACCGTCTCTTACGACCGAAAATAACTTCCAGACATCAGGACTGCGATTACTCACCACGGACTATCAGAAAACATCCCTCGAGAACAGGCCCTGACCCCAGAGATCTGCGTGAACAAGAGGCGAAGAAAGAGAAGCCGAAAGGGCGGGCTGCCTTCTGAGGAGTAGGAGGTGATCGAATAAACCCCTACTCCCCTCAATTCTACCAACGGGACATTAAAACTGTAGCATCTTATGCTTCACGGAGCTGCGGCTGAACGATGACAATATCAACATACAGCTGGCTGGTTATACGATGTGCCGGCAGGATAGAACAGCGGCGTCTGGTAAGACAAGGGACGGCGGTCTATGTATTTTTGTAAACAACATCTGGTGCAAGATATTTAAGGAAGTCTTAAGTCATTTCTATCAACATATTAAATGTGCAACCAGAGGGAAAATAACTGTACACCACCTATACTCCACACACAGAGACGCATAAAGCTCTCCCTCGCCCTCCATTTGGCAAATCTGACCATAATTCTATCCTCCTGATTCTTGCTTACAAGCATAAATTAAAGCAGGAAGCACCAGTGACGAGATCAATAAAAAAGTGGTCAGATGAAGCAGATGCTAAGCTACAGGACTGTTTTGCTAGCACAGACCGGAATATGTTCCGGGATTCCTCTAATTGCATTTTAGGAGTTCACCACATCTGTCATTGGCTTCATCAATAAGTGCATCGATGATGTCGTCCCCACAGTGACCATACGTACATACCCCAACCAGAAACCATGGATTACAGGCAGCATCCTCACTGAGCTAAAGGGTAGAGATACCGCTTTCAAGGAGCGGGGCCCTAACCTGGAAGCTTATAAGAAATCCGGCTATGCCCTCCGATGAACAATCAAAAAGACAAAGTGTCAATACAGGACTAAGATCAAGTCGTACTACACCGGCTCTGACGCTCGTCGGATGTGGCAAGGCTTGCAAACCACTACAGACTACAAAGGGAAGCACAGCCGAGAGCTGCCCAGTGACACGAGCCTAACGGACGAGCTAAACAACTTCTATGCTCGCGTCAAGGCAAATAACACTGAAACATGCACGAGAGCACCAGCTGTACCGGAAGACTGTGATCACGCTCTACGCAGCCGATGTGAGTAAGACCTTTAGACAGGTCAACATTCACAAGGCCGCAGGACCAGATGGATTACCAGGACTGCGAGCATGCGGTGACCAACTAGCAAGTGTCTTCACTGACATTTTCAACCTCTCCCTGTCCGAGTCTGTAATTCCAACATGTTTTAAGTAGACCACCATAGCTTCTGTGCCCAAGAACACTAAGGTAACCTGCCTAAATAACTACCGACACGTAGTACTCACGTCTGCCATGAAGTGCTTTGAAAGGCTGGTCATGACTCACCTCAACACCATCATCCCAGAAACCCTAGACCTACTCCAACTTGCACACCGCCTCAACAGATGATGCAGTCTCTATTGCACTCAACACTGCCCTTTCCCACCTGGACAAAAGGAACACCTATGTGAGAATTGTAGCTCATCAATAGGCTAAGGACCCTGGGACTAAACACCTCCCCTCTGCAACTGGATCCTGGACTTCCTGACAGGCCCCCCCAGGTGGTAAGGGTAGGTAACAACACATCCTCCACACTGATCCTCAACACAGGGGCCCCTCAGGGGTGCGTGCTCAGCCCCTCCTGAACTCCCTGTTCACTCATGACTGCACGGCCAGGCACGACTCCAAACACCATCATTCAATTTGCTGATGACACAACAGTGGTAGGCCTGATCACCGACAACAACGAGACAGCCTATAGGGAGGAGGTCAGAGACCTGACCGACCGTGTGGTGCAAGGACAACAACCTCTCCATCAACGTAATCAAGACAAAGGAGATGAATGTGGACTACAGGAGAAAGAGGACAGAGCATGCCCCCATTCTCATCGACGGGGCTGCAGTGGAGCAGGTTGAGAGCTTCAAGTTCCTTGATGTCCACATCACCAACAAATTAACATGGTCCAAGCACCACCAAAACAGTCGTAAAGTGGGCACGACAAAACCTATTCCCCCTCGGGAGACTGAAAAGATTTGGCATGGGTCCTCAGAAGGTTTTACAGCTGCACCATCTAGAGTATGGTTGCATCACTGCCTGGTATGGCAACTGCTCGGCCTCCGACCGCAAGGCACTACAGAGGGCAGTGTGAACGCCCCAGTACATCACTTGGGCCAAACTTCCTGCTATCCAGGTCCTCTAAACCAGGCTGTTTCAGAGGAAGGCCCTGAAAATGGTCAAAGATTGCCTCCCTCCCCTCTCCACACCACTGCCACTCTCTGTTGTCATCTATGCATAGTCACTTGAATTAACTCTACCTACATGTACATACTACCTCAACTAACTGGTGCCCCAACACATCGACTCTGTACCGGCACCCCCATGTATATTTTGTTGTTTTTTACTGCTTTAAACACTTTGATCTCTTATTCTCATATGTATTTTTTTGCAACTGCACTGTAGGTTAGGTTCTTTTAAATAAGCATTTCACTGTAAGGTCTACACCTTTTGTATTCGGCACATGTGACTAATACAATTTGATTTGATTTGACCGTGTGTGTGTGCGACATCAGGACCATGCATGGAGCCAGATCAGAAGGGGACTTCAACCATCGACCCCACGGCTGTGGTGAGTGTGACCTGGAACAAACACCATTCCACTCAGTGATTCTTATTGTTTTATGGCTTTTCCCAAGAATGCTGACCAGTGAATGATTACTAAGAGACAATCTGGGTGCACAAGCACCACCACTGACAACACTAAAGTAGAACTAACTGGGAGTGAGTAAGGGCATACCAGATGCATGGAACTAAGGATATGTAACATGCTGACTCCACAGGCCACACGCGTCCGTCCACGTGCGCCATTGCGCGCATGTTGATTTTGTCCATCCACACCAGACGCGATCATGACACGGAAGTTAAAATACCAAAACCAACTTTGAACGAACTATATTAATTTGGTGGCATGTTTAAATACACATGAAATATTTATGGACATTTAGCTACCTATCGTTGTGAGCTAGCTTGTCCTGGGAGAATAACATTAGGCTGTTATTTTACCTGAAATGCATGATTCTCTTTTTAGTTTCTTTGTAGAATTTTCACCAGGAGTCATACAAATTTGTGTGTTTCTCTACCCTGACTATTAATCCACAGATAAAAAGGGAAACCTAGTTAGTTATCATTAATTCATCTCTCTTTTTTTGTCTTTCAAGCAGTTAATCCAATAAGAGGAGACTTGAAGCTCGTGGAGCGTCTCAGATAGAACTAAGTTGTATTTTAGCGCTTGGCTACGCAGACACTCGTTCACGCTTGCGAGCCATGTGGTGAAATGATTGAATAACGTGTATGTGTACATATATTTTGCAACACTCGCTCGCTCCCAACGTGGCCGGTGAGGTTTGCGTGTAAAGGGTACATAAGATGCACACAATGATATGTAAGCATCAGAGACATATGGGCCTATAAACAGAGATATTACTCTGGTATGTCTTAAGCAAACCAACATACAGTAAGACGCATAAGGACATGTAAGGACACATAAGATGTAGCAGAATGATGTCACAGCGAGCTTTCAGTGTCTTACGGGTGGGATTAGTCTGGCTTGTCATTTAGCTCTGAGGACTAAAAAGTATGATTTCCCAGGGGTCCCTAATGCTGTGCAAAATTCCCCTAGAGACCTAGCCCTGACGTCTTCAGGGGAAGTAGGAGTGGGGGATCGATGAGAAAGTAAGAGCAAACACGCAGAGAAGTGAGGGAGGATGTGGGTCAGTAAATGAGTGACTGAGGGGAATGAGAGCGAGCATGGATGTAAGGGTGTGTGTGTTTGTGTACTAGAGAAACAGCAAGAGAGTGCATATGTGCGTTCAAATTAGTGGTAAATTAGTGAGTGAAAGTGAGGCTCAATCCCAATACCCTCCCCCTCCGTTCTGTGCAATCCCCTGAGCCCCATCAAGACAGAGTGGTATCCCAATTCAACTTGGAGCAAGGCGTAGTGCCTTTTCAGCCCTTTGGTAGGCCCACAATAAACGAAGCAAATCAACATGCAGTCTTTCTGTCAAGTGTTTCCCAAAACTCCCATGAAGCTCTGCAACCCAACCCTGTCAAGTTGCTTCAAGAATAATAGCTGACAAGAATACTATTATGGAAGCAAATTTAAGTAATTATAACTTCATAAAGAATCATTAAAAGAACATTAGCCAGCTACTGTAGCTATACATTTAGCTTGCTATATGGGCATTTGACATTTGTATGAATTGTAGTTGTTGTGTTGTTTGATGTTTTAGGGACTCCTGAGCAAACCAAGGTGTCATCTTGTGAAACCCAGTTGATATAAAGAATCTAGCTAAAGCATTTACTGCAAATGTAATAAACACTTTTGTAAGCTTGCCTTGCTGTTCATTAATAAAAACATACAAGATAGTCATGCAATGCAGCTGAAGTAAACTAGTTAACTTTTTTCTTGCTTATTGTATGTCTATGGATGGATGAGTAGCTACGTAGCTGATCTGTGCATGGAGCATAACACGTTTGGCACAATAGTTCAGAACAGCCATTAATCCCCAAGAAATTGAAGAAAATGACTGAGTGAAGGAAATGGGACTGTTACATTTCAAAATGCTATTATGGAATGAAAGTCCTGCTTCAGTACTACTCCACATTGAACTACAGCCAGAGGACGGGTACATTACTACTCCACATTGAACTACAGCCAGAGGACGGGTACATTACTACTCCACATTGAACTACAGCCAGAGGACGGGTACATTACTACTCCACATTGAACTACAGCCAGAGGACGGGTACATTACTACTCCACATTGAACTACAGCCAGAGGACGGGTACATTACTACTCCACATTGAACTACAGCCAGAGGACGGGTACATTACTACTCCACATTGAACTACAGCCAGAGGACGGGTACATTACTACTCCACATTGAACTACAGCCAGAGGACGGGTACATTACTGCTCCACATTGAACTACAGCCAGAGGACGGGTACATTACTACTCCACATTGAACTACAGCCAGAGGACGGGTACATTACTATTCCACATTGAACTACAGCCAGAGGACGGGTACATTACTATTCCACATTGAACTACAGCCAGAGGACGGGTACATTACTACTCCACATTGAACTACAGCCAGAGGACGGGTACATTACTACTCCACATTGAAATACAGCCAGAGGACGGGTACATTACTACTCCACATTGAACTACATCCAGAGGACGGGTACATTAATACTCCACATTGAACTACAGCCAGAGGACGGGTACATTACTACTCCACATTGAACTACAGCCAGAGGACGGGTACATTACTACTCCACATTGAACTACAGCCAGAGGACGGGTACATTACTATTCCACATTGAACTACAGCCAGAGGACGGGTACATTACTACTCCACATTGAACTACAGCCAGAGGACGGGTACATTACTACTCCACCTTGAACTACAGCCAGAGGACGGGTACATTACTACTCCACATTGAACTACAGCCAGAGGACAGGTACATTACTACTCCACATTGAACTACAGCCAGAGGACGGGTACATTACTACTCCACATTGAACTACAGCCAGAGGACGGGTACATTACTACTCCACATTGAACTACAGCCAGAGGACAGGTACATTACTACTCCACATTGAACTACAGCCAGAGGACGGGTACATTACTACTCCACATTGAACCACAGCCAGATGATGGTACATTACTACTCCACATTGAACTACAGCCAGAGGACGGGTACATTACTACTCCACATTGAACCACAGCCAGATGATGGTACATTACTACTCCACATTGAACCACAGCCAGATGATGGTACATTACAGACACATTGGTGTTCTGCTGTTTTCATTTGTTGCTCATATTAAAGTACTTATTTGGTGAATAAGAAATATAAGGAAATCTATTACTGACTGTCAGTACAGTCATTTCGGAAAAACAAGGCTTGTCGTCAATGAATTGCGTGGTAGGCTACCCTTTGGCCGCTTCTGCTGTTCGCGAATGATGTAGTGATGTCCCATTCCACAATGTGACTCATCTCTCCCCATCACTAGCTGCTCCATCCCACACTGAGGGACACTCGAAAACGAGGGGGAGGGGTATTGGGATTGAGCCAAAGTGTGTGTGTATGTTTCTAATGCGCTGGTGCCCACCCTGCTCGCGCCGTTTGATCTGCTGGATCTGGTCCACGGTGCTCTTGAGGATGTGGCACTTGTCTGGCTGGACGTTGAGGCTGGCGATGTCGCCCATGTTGGCAGACAGGAGCTCGGCCAGCTCGTCTATGTAACGACACTCCAGCTCCCGCCGCCGCTTCTCCACACTGCAGGGACACACACGCACACACACGCACACGCACACACACACACACACACACACACACACACACACACACACACACACACACACACACACACACACACACACACACACACACACACACACACAGGTTAGGTTTATAGTTGAGAAATGTTCATAACTTTGCTGAATGTGATTTCATGGAGTGTTAGCTGCAACCAAGTGAATTTCCCTTCACAATAGTAAGGATCGTAAGATCAGGATGGTCGGCGGAGAATAAAGGGTCACTAGACGACATACAAAATATATCCAAAACAATATACTTCCATCTCAGGAACATTTCCAGAATTAGACACGTCATCTCTCAGCCAGATTCCGAAAAATCGGTCCATGCATTTGTTTCACCTAGGCTAGACTACTGTAATGCCCTCCTCTCCAGCTGCTTAGACTCTACTATTAGAAGCCTAAAACTGGTACAGAACACTGCAACTCAGATTTTAACCAACACTAGAAGCCATTCGCGCATCACTCCAGTGTTATCTGCACTACATTGGCTGCCTGTAAAGTATCGGTCTGATTTTAAGATCTTACTCTTAACTTTTAAGGCACTGCATGACCTTGCCACCTCTTATCTGACAGACATGCTCGTTCCCCATACAACCCAGTGAGGGCGCGCCGATCCCAAGAAACTGGTCTGCTTACGGTTCCTTGATCCAGAACCAGGGGGCGGAGCGTTCTCTATTAAAGCACCTCAATTGTGGAACGGCTTGCACTGTCACGTAAGAGGAGCAGACACTATTAATGTTTTTAAATAACTGTTAAAACCCCACCTTTTTAGCCAGGCTTTTAATAGGCAATTGTTTTACACATCCTCTGTTTATGTTCTTTTATGATTGTTTTCATGTAAAAGTGTGTGGCAAATTTAAATGCACTTTAAATAAAAGTTTGATTTGTTTTGGTTTCATTACCATTCGGTCATCAGATTTGCAACCAATGCTGTTTATAGGGCACATCACTGCACTCCATACTCCTCATCTCTATATACCGGTCACAAGACTGGTTGATGGTTATTTATAAAACCCCCGTAGGCCTCACTCCCCCCTATCTCAGATACCTACTGCAGCCCTCATCCTCCACATATGACATCCGTTCTGCCAGTCATATTCTGTTAAAGGTCCCCAAAGCACACACATTCCTGAGTCAGTTCGCTGCAGCTAGCGACTGGAACGAGCTGCAAAAAACCCACTCAAAATGGAAAGTTATCTCCATCTCTTCATTCAAAGACTCAATCATGGACACTCTTACTGACAGTTGTGGCTGCTTCACGTGATGTATTGTTGTCTCTACCTTCTTGCCTTTGTGCTGTTGTCGGTGTCCAAGAATGTTTGTACCATGTTAAGTGCTTCTACCATGTTGTGCTGCTGCCATGTGGTGTTGCTACCATGCTATTTTGCTGTTTTAGGTCTCTCTTTATGTAGTGTTATGGAGTCTCTCATCGTGATGTGTTATCCCAGTAAATAAGAAATAGTTCTTAACTGACTTGCCTAGTTAAATAAAGGTTCAATAAATAATCATTTGACTTGACACAGGCCATGAAACACAAACAGATATCTAGTTCTAGAGTACAACAAAGTCAGGAGATGAAGGATTTCCTGAAGGACAGGAGACAAAGAGGTGAATGAGATGAGATCACAGCCCTGGGCTCATCAGAGAGTATCCAGGCAGACTGTCTGTCAGCTGCTGCAGCTGGGTTGGTACCAACGAGTGCTGGGCAAGGACGGAGAGGAGAGGAGGATCAGGGCTGTCGGATCTACAGGGACAGCGAGCCTCTCAATAATTCATGGCCTACATGAAGCCAGCATAGAGAGAGAGAGAGAACCTGCACATGTCCTCTACCGTATGCTTATTGTTCAATGTATGGTTATTTTGATCCTTGGTTATTGTTGTTACTGTTGTCCCGTTGACAATTTTGATTCTTATTGTCTTAACATTGTAAATATCCAAAAAGTTCGCTTTTTGTTACGCCGTACATTGTTACGCCATGCCAATAAAGGAGAGGGAGAGAGAGATGGAGAAGCCTGACAGAGCAGTGTAGAAGACCAGTGCAGAGCAGTGGGAGAACAGCTGAGAAGAGGAAGACTAACCCTGCAGCCAGATTGTTATTCTTTCACCCAGCAGGGCATCATCACCTGACAAGGGGGATGAGAAGAACCCTGCTGAGATGCTATCCATCCTCTCTCTTTTTTCCCCCTCGTTCCAATTCTCAAATCCACCGTCTCTCTCTCCTTTTCCCCATCTATCATTCTCTCTCACTCTCTCTGTCAACCATTCGCTCTACCATCCCATCCGTCTCTCTCTCTCTCAATTCAATTCAATTCAATGGCTTTATTGGCATGGGAAACATATGTTAAAATTGCCAAAGCAAGTGAAGTAGATAATAAACAAAAGTAGAAAAAATGTACAGTAAACAATACACTCAAAAAATACATTTCAAAAGTCATATTAGGCCTATATACAGTGTTGTAACGATGTGCAAATAGTAAATAAACATAAATGGGTTGTATTTACAATTGTGTTTGTTCTTCACTGGTTGCCCTTTACTTGTGGCAACAGTTCACAAATCGTGCTGATTTGATGAAATCGGGTTTGTTTTCGAATTCTTTGTGGATCGGTGTAATCTGAGGGAAATATGTGTCTCTAATATGGTCATACATTTGGCAGGAGGTCAGGAAGTGCAGCTCAGTGTCCACCTAAATTTGTGGGCAGTTTGCACATAGCCTGTCTTCTCTTGAGAGCCAGTTCTGCCTACGGCCTTTCTCAAAAGCAAGGCTATGCTCACTGACTCTGTACATAGTCAAAGCTTTCTTTAAGTTTGGGTCAAAGTCAAATCAAATTGCATTGATGTTAATGTGAGTGTAGCGAAATGCATGTGCTTCTACACTCAGCAAAAAAAAGCTGGTGTGGCCACCAGCTACAGTGCATGTCCTCCTCATGGACTGCACCAGATTTGCAAGTTCTTGCTGTGAGATGTTACCCCACTCTTCCACCAAGGCACCTGCAAGTTCCCAGACATTTCTGGGGGGAAGGCCCTAGCCCTCACCCTCCGATCCAACAGGTCCCAGATGTGCTCAATGGGATTGTGATCCGGGCTCTTCACTGGCTATGGAAGAACACAGACATTCCTGTCTTGCAGGAAATCACGCACAGAACAAGCAGTATGGCTGATGGCATTGTCATGCTGGAGGGTCATGTCAGGATGAGCCTGCAGGAAGTGTACCACATGAGGGAGGAGGATGTATTCCCTGTAACGCACAGCGTTGATATTGCCTGCAATGACGACAAGCTCAGTCCAATGATGCTGTGACACACCGCCCCAGACCATGACGGACGCTCCACCTCCAAATCGATCTCGCTCCAGAGGACAGGCCTCGGTGTAACGTTCATTCTTTCGACGATAAACGCGAATCCGACCACCACCCCTGGTGAGTCAAAACCGCAACTCATCAGTGAAGAACACTTTGTGCCAGTCCTGTTTGGTCCAGCGACGGTGGGTTTGTGCACATAGGCGATGTTGTTGCCGGTGATGTTTGGTGAGGACCTGCCTTACAATAGGCCTACAAGCCGTCAGTCCAGCCTCTCTCAGCCTATTGTGGACAGTCTGAGCACTGATGGAGGGATTGTGCGTTCCTGGTGTAACTCGGGCAGTTTTTGATACCATCCTGTACCTGTCCCGCAAGTGTGATGTTCGGATGTACCGATCCTGTGCAGGTGTTGTTAAACATGGTCTGCCACTGCAAGGACAATCAGCTGTCCGTCCGCTCTCTCTGTAGCACTGTCTTTGGCGTCTCACAGTACGGAAATGGCAATGTATTGCCCTGGCCACATCTGCAGTCCTCATGCCTCCTTGCAGCATGCCTAAGGCACGTTCACGCAGATGAGCAGGGACCGTGGGCATCTTTCTTATGGTGTTTCTCAGAGTCAGTAGAAAGGCCTCTTTAGTGTACTATGTTTTCATAACTGTGACCTTGCCTACCGTCTGTAAGCTGTTAGTGTCTTAACGACCGTCCCACAGGTGCATGTTCATTAATTGTTTATGGTTAATTGAACAAGCATAGGAAGCAGAGTTTAAACCCTTTACAATGAAGATCTGTGAAGCTATTTGGATTTTTTCGAATCATCTTTGAAAGACAGGGTCCTGAAAAAGGGTTGTTTCTTTTTTTGCTGAGTTTAGTTTCCGAGTACACTGCTCAAAAAAAATAAAATAAATAAGGGATAACACATCCTAATGAATGAATGAAATATTCTTATTAAATACTTTTTTCTTTACATAGTTGAATGTGCTGACAACACAATCACACAAAAATTATCAATGGAAATCAAATTTATCAACCCATGGAGGTCTGGATTTGGAGTCACACTCAAAATTAAAGTGGAAAACCACACTACAGGCTGATCCAACTTTGATGTAATGTCCTTAAAACAAGTCAAAATGAGGCTCAGTAGTGTGTGTGGCCTCCAAGTCTCTGTATGACCTGTTGTCTATTCTATTTGCACAACAGCTTGTGAAATGTATTGTCAATCAGTGTTGCTTCCTAAGTGGACAGTTTGATTTCACAGAAGTGTGATTGACTTGTTGTTACATAGTGTTGTTTAAGTGTTCCCTTTATTTTTTTGAGCAGTGTATATGGATGAGCGATGGCCGAGCGGCATAGGCAAGGTGCAATAGATGGTATAAATTCAGTATTTACAAGTGATATGAGTAATGTAAGATATGTAAACATTATTAAAGTGGCATTATTCATAGTGGCATTGTATAAAGTGACTAGTGATCCATTTATTAAAATGTGTGATTGGTTCTCAATGTAGTTTGCCCCCGGTGATGCATTGTTAGACCGCACCACCCTCTGGAGAGCCTTACGGTTGATAAGCTTGTCAGGGTTTTGGGTGACAAGCCAAATTTCCTCAGCCTCCTGAGGTTGAAGAGGCGCTGTTGCGCCTTCTTCACCACACTGTCTGTGTGGGTGGACCATTTCAGTTTGTCTGTGATGTGTATGCCGATTAACTTAAAACTTTCCACCTTCTCCACTGTTGTCCCTTCGATATGGATAGGGGGGTGCTCCCTCTGCTTTTTCCTGAAGTCCATGATCATCTCCTTTGTTTTGTTGACGTTGAGTGAGAGGTTGTTTTCCTGACGTCACAATCCGAGTGCCCTCACCTCCCCCCTGTAGGCTGTCTCATCAATGATGGTAATCAAGCCCACTACTGTTCTGTCATCTGCAAACTTGATGATTGAGTTGGAGGCGTGCATGGCCACGCAGTCGTGGGTAAACAGGGAGTATAGGAGGGGGCTGAGCAAGCATCATGTGGAGCCCCAGTGTTGAGGGTCAGCAAAGTGGAGATGTTTTTTCCTACCTTCACCACCTGGGGGTGGCCTGTCAGGAACTTCAGGACCCAATTGCACAGGGCGGGGTGGAGACCGAGGGTCTCCAGCTTGATGATGAGCTTGGCAGGTACTATGGTGTCGAATGTGTGTGCAGTGTGGTTGAGATTGCATCGTCTGTGGACCTATTTAGGCGGTAAGCAAATTGGAGTGGGTCTAGGGTGTCAGGTAGGGTGGAGGTGATATGGTCAGTTTTACTAGGGTAAGCTTGGCAGCGTGAGTGAAGGAGGCTTTGTTGCGGAATAGAAAGCAGACTCTTGATTTGATTTTCAATTGGAGATGTTTGATATGGGTCTGGAAGGAGAGTTTGCAGTCTAGCCAGACACCTAGGTACTTATAGGTGTCCACATATTCAAGGTCGGAACCATCCAGTGTGGTGATGCTAGTCGGGCATGCGGGTGTGGAGGTGATATGATCCTTGACTAGTCTCTCAAAGCACTTCATGATGACAGATGCTATGGGGGCGGTAGACATTTCGTTCAGTTATCTTTGCACTCTTGGGTACAGGAACAATGGTAGCCATCTTGAAGCATGTGGGGACAACAGACTGGGATAGGGAGCGATTGAATATGTCCGTAAACAGACCAGCCAGCTGATCTTCACATGTTCTGAGGACGCGGCTAGGGATGTCATCTGGGCCAGCAGCCTTGCGAGGGTTAACACGTTTAAATGTTTTACTCACATCAACCAAGGAGGAGGGGGGTGCCGTCCTTGTTAGCGGGCAAAGAAGGTGTTTAGTTTGTCTGGAAGCGTGATGTCGGTGTCCGTGACGTGGCTGGTTTTCTTTTTGTAGTTTGTGATTTCCTGTAGACGCTGCCACATACATTTTGTGTCTGAGCTGTTGAATTGGACTCCATCTAGTCCCTGTACTGGCATTTTGCTTGTTTGATTGCCTTGTGTAGGGAATAACTACACTGTTTATATTCAGCCATATTCCCAGACCTCTTTCCACCGTTAAATGCGGTGGATCGCGCTTTCAGTTTTGAGCGAATGCCGCCATCCATCCAAGGTTTCTGTTTAGGGTAGGTTTTAATAGTCACAGTGGGTACAACATCTTCTATGCACTTCTTTATAAACACCCTCAACAAGTCAGCGCATAGGTCGATGTTATTCTCTGAGGCTGACCGGAACATATTCCAGTCCGGGTGATCAAAATAATCTTGGAAGTGTGGCTTCCGATTGGTCAGACCAGCGTTGAATGGTTCTTGTAGAGAATTCTAAGTAGAGTGAGCAGTAGGACTTTAGTTCCTGTATGTTGTTATGATTACACCATGAGTCGTTAATCATGAAGCATACACCCCCGCCCTTCCTCTTCCCAGAGAGGGTGTTTATCTCTGTTGGCGCGATGCATGGAGAGACATGTTTCCGTGAAACAGAGAATGTTTCAATCTCTTCTGTCTCTCTGGAAAGAGACGTTACACTGGCTTGCAGTATACTTGGGAGCAGTGGGCGATGTACACGTCTACGGAGCCTGACCAGGTGGCCGCTTCGTCTTCCCCCTCTGCTGCGCCGTCAGTCACAGTGGTCAGGTATTCTGCCACTGTGTATTCTCTGCTTAGGGACAAATAGCATTCTAGTTTGCGCTGTTTTTTTGTTAATTCTTTTCAATGTGCCAAGTAATTATCTTTTTGTTTTCTCATGATTTGGTTGGGTCTCTTTGTTTTTGTGAACAGAGCCACAGGACCAACTTACTTAGGGGACTTTTCTCCAGGTTCATCTTTCTGTAGGTGATGGCTTTGTTATGGAAGGTTTGGGAATCGCTTCCTTTTAGGTGGTTGTAGAATTTTAGGTGGTTGTAGATTTTTGATAATGAGCGAGTATCATCCTAATTCCGCTTTGCATGCATTATTTGTTGTTTTAAGTTGTACACGGAGGATATTTTTGGAATTCTGCATGCAGTCTCAATTTGGTGTTTGTGTTTATTTTGAGAATTATTGGTTGGTGGGCGAACCCTAGACCCCTCTCTCTCTCTCAGAGACCAGAGACACACAGGGGCGTCTCGTTACCTTGGGGGCCGATCAGAGCTCCCAGGGCCGCTTGGTGGGTGGGCTGGAAGCCCGGGCCTGGAGCCAGGCCAGGCATGCTCAAACACACACACACAGGGGAGGCGCATGCATTTACACTCAATCGCACACGTATACACACAGTGGATGCGCTCACATCCACACTCTAGCAGCAGCCCAGCGGCTAACTGGGTTAGCCTAGCACTGACAGCTGGGAATGACTACTAGTTCTACACTGACCATGTGTGAGATATAAGAGGAATGCAGGGACTGACTATGGATCAGCTTGACCTTCTCTCAAATTCCACCAACGGAAGAATACATTTTTAGCCCGCTGAATCTGAAAGTAAGTTGCAGAAGAAATGTGGTAAACATGATAAAATATATATGAGTGATACTTGAGAAGTGAGGAGGATAGGATGGGATTGATAAGGGCTGTTCTGCTGTCTTCGGCAATCCCTGGCCCACAGGCTAATATTTGTGTGTGAGGGGAAGTGAGTGCACATATAACTGCTTATGTGTGCGTATGTACAGTAACTATGTGTGAGTGTATGTGTGTCTGTATATGTGAGTGTATGTATGTGTGTGTGTATTGTATGTATATGCAAGTGAGTGAGTGTTGGAGACAAGAGCACTGAAAGTAGGTCAGTGCATTGCCAAGGCTGCTTGTGCGCAGGCGTATTGAGTGTGGTGTGTGTAGGGTGTGTGCAGGTCAGGCGCTGTGTGGGGTTGCTGTAGAAACAGAAAGGCAGCTCTGTACTGTGCTGTGCTTTACAGTGCTGTTGATCAGACTGCAGTTACATTAGCCTATTGAGGCCTTGTAGAGGAGACCCTAGCTATAACTCAGCAAGACAGATCAGCCTGCTCCAGTCCAACACCACAGACACACAATCCTCCTTGGCAACCTACATCCACTAACACAGCGTCTGTAGGGCCAAATCAGCACACATTGCCTACTTTCTCAAAATTCTTACACAAATCTCCCTTTGACATAACTGCATGATTACACAAGAATTCAAGTTTAATACGTGTGCGCTAACAGTGTGCAAGTCAGGTTGAGATTCTGCCCTTACTGTGCTCTTGGCTCAAACTCCTATTCCTCAACAACAACAGGGTATGTGAAATATGCGGCCATAGAAGCGTGTAGTGAAAGACCAATATGACATAAGTATGACCCATAGATAGCAAAAGACAAGTTGCCTGGCTACCCAAACTCCTTGCTCCAACCAAACGCTATGCCACGCCCACAGACGTTAGTTTCTTCTCTGCAATGAGTCTGCATCTGAATATCTCCCTGACGATCTCTAGCATGGAAATACATTCTAGACTGTCTGATTGGTCCCCGAAATCAATGGGTTGGGCCATAGCCAGAACACCCATATGAATTAAGTTGAGTTGTCAAGCAAGGTGACAATTGACACGGTGACTGTGTATTGTGACTGGGGTGACTATGCAAACACAGATTAACATAAAAGGCCATATCTGTTGGCAGCTAGCTAGGCTATACGTCTGAGGATGCTTCTTATTGAGTATGTAGAGTAGTGGAAAGAATTTATGCATGAAGGACAAAGATCATCATCATCCTCATTGTCCTTCGTTCTGGATGAGAGTGTCTGTTAGTTCTGAGTGACTTACCTCTGGCCTGAGATGTCGCATAGCGAGCCCTTCCTCTTACGAGGCTCTGACGTGGCAGGGTCCAGTGCCCTTTCCCCTACAGCACTCATTCTGAGCTTCAGCACACCTGGGGAGAGAAGAGGACTGGGTCAGAACCAGGTCAGGCATAGGAAGCAAATGGGACCCCTCCGATCACACACCTATCACTGGCCTAATCAGTGTGCATTTTATCCACCCCCTGGCCTTTCCCTGCAGCCCTAACCCAAGCAGGGTTATCGGTAGTGAGTCTGTGCTGGGGGGTTTGATGGGGATTTCTGCGGCTGGCTATGTGGCTGAGGGTCACAGGCATGTACTGTAACTGTAGGGGAGACATACAGCACCACAGATCAAAGACGAAGACTAAGACTGGTTAAATTAAAGAGGCATGTCCAGTGCAGATTTGTGGTGCTGGAATTCCAAGTGATCCATCACAGCTGTTGTTAATGAAAAAGACAAAAAAATTAAACTCATATTTGTGCGTCACACTGACTGGCGTTGGTAAAGAGTAAATGGAGTTTATTAGGGATTTCCATAATGCTCAAATATAGCCCAAAGTGCTGTTATGGCTGATTTTTGTTTAGCTGTGATTGTTTTGTCCTTTGGTTGACTCTTCGGCCTCCTCTATGCTCCACAAGCAGTGCGATGTCTGATTGGGGTTCAACATTAACTATGGTTTGTGTTTGTCTGCAGCACGTACTACGTATATGAGGCTGCAGACACTGTTTGGTCAACCTTTGGTCGACCGTTGTGACAACGTGGTCAGATGGCTGTGTGTGGTTGCCTCCCCACTGGCCCCACAGGATCGGTTGTTGATTTGCAGAGCACAGCAGGATTCTACCTCTCTCTGTCACTCTGTCTCTGTCCCTGCATCAGGTGTTGTCAGTAACTAGCTGTAGCCATGGCAACTGGACACGCTCAGGCAAGTGTCTTTCTGTGATGGAATTCTACACCTCATCTGTCTGACTGAGAGAAACAGTTCTAAAACATCAGTCTCATGAAAGCATGGATCCTAACCTAACCTAACCTAACCTACATAACATACCATGGATCCTAACCTAACCTACATAACATACCATGGATCCTAACCTAACCTACATAACATACCATGGATCCTAACCTAACCTACATAACATACCATGGATCCTAACCTAACCTATTTAACATACCATGGATCCTAACCTAACCTATTTAACATACCATGGATCCTAACCTAACCTATTTAACATACCATGGATCCTAACCTAACCTATTTAACATACCATGGATCCTAACCTAACCTACATAACATAGATCATATCTAACCTACATAACATACCATGGATCATACCTAACCTACATAACATACCATGGATCATACATAACCTACATAACATACCATGGATCATACCTAACCTATTTAACATACCATGGATCCTAACCTAACCTACTTAACATACCATGGATCCTAACCTACATAACATACCATGGATCATACCTAACCTACATAACATACCATGGATCATACATAACCTACATAACATACCATGGATCCTAACCTAACCTACATAACATACCATGGATCCTAACCTACATAACATACCATGGATCCTAACCTAACCTACATAACATACCATGGATCATACCTAACCTACATAACATACCATGGATCATACATAACCTACATAACATACCATGGATCATACCTAACCTACATAACATACCATGGATCCTAACCTAACCTATTTAACATACCATGGATCCTAACCTAACCTATTTAACATACCATGGATCCTAACCTAACCTACATAACATAGATCATATCTAACCTACATAACATACCATGGATCATACCTAACCTACATAACATACCATGGATCATACCTAACCTACATAACATACCATGGATCCTAACCTAACCTACATAACATAGATCATACCTAACCTACATAACATACCATGGATCATACCTAACCTACATAACATGCCATGGATCCTAACCTAACCTACATAACATAGATCATACCTAACCTACATAACATACCATGGATCATACCTAACCTACATAACATACCATGGATCCTAACCTAACCTACATAACATACCATGGATCCTAACCTAACCTACATAACATACCATGGATCATACCTAACCTACATAACATACCATGGATCATACCTAACCTACATAACATACCATGGATCATACCTAACCTACATAACATACCATGGATCCTAACCTAACCTACATAACATACCATGGATCCTAACCTCACTTACATAACATACTATGGATCGTAACCTAACCTACATAACATACCATGGATCCTAACCTAACCTACATAACATACCATGGATCCTAACCTCACTTACATAACATACTATGGATCGTAACCTAACCTACATAACATACCATGGCTTGTAACATAACCTACATAACATACCATGGATCCTAACCTAACCTATTTAAGATACCATGGATCCTAACCTAACCTACATAACATACCATGGATCCTAACCTCACTTACATAACATACTATGGATCGTAACCTAACCTACATAACATACCATGGCTTGTAACCTAACCTACATAACATACCATGGATCCTAACCTCACTTACATAACATACTATGGATCGTAACCTAACCTACATAACATACCATGGCTTGTAACCTAACCTACATAACATACCATGGATCCTAACCTCACTTACATAACATACCATGGCTTGTAACCTAACCTACATAACATACCATGGCTTGTAACCTAACCTACATAACATACCATGGATCCTAACCTCACTTACATAACATACCATGGATCCTAACCTAACCTACATAACATACCATGGATCCTAACCTCACTTACATAACATACTATGGATCGTAACCTAACCTACATAACATGGCTTGTAACATAACCTACATAACATACCATGGATCCTAACCTAACCTATTTAAGATACCATGGATCCTAACCTAACCTATTTAACATACCATGGATCCTAACCTAACCTACATAACATACCATGGATCCTAACCTAACCTATTTAACATACCATGGATCCTAACCTAACCTATTTAACATACCATGGATCCTAACCTAACCTATTTAACATACCATGGATCCTAACCTAACCTACATAACATACCATGGATCATACATAACCTACATAACATACCATGGATCATACCTAACCTATTTAACATACCATGGATCCTAACCTAACCTATTTAACATACCATGGATCCTAACCTAACCTATTTAACATACCATGGATCCTAACCTAACCTATTTAACATACCATGGATCCTAACCTAACCTACATAACATAGATCATATCTAACCTACATAACATACCATGGATCATACCTAACCTACATAACATACCATGGATCATACCTAACCTACATAACATACCATGGATCCTAACCTAACCTAACCTACATAACATAGATCATACCTAACCTACATAACATACCATGGATCATACCTAACCTACATAACATGCCATGGATCCTAACCTAACCTACATAACATAGATCATACCTAACCTACATAACATACCATGGATCATACCTAACCTACATAACATGCCATGGATCCTAACCTAACCTACATAACATAGATCATACCTAACCTACATAACATACCATGGATCCTAACCTAACCTACATAACATACCATGGATCCTAACCTACATAACATACCATGGATCCTAACCTACACAACATAGATCATACCTAACCTACATAACATACCATGGATCATACATAACCTACATAACATACCATGGATCCTAACCTAACCTACATAACATACCATGGATCCTAACCTAACCTACATAACATACCATGGATCCTAACCTAACCTACATAACATACCATGGATCCTAACCTAACCTACATAACATACCATGGATCCTAACCTAACCTACATAACATACCATGGATCATACATAACCAACATAACATACCATGGATCCTAACCTAACCTACATAACATACCATGGATCATACCTAACCTATATAACATACCATGGATCATACCTAACCTATATAACATACCATGGATCCTAACCTAACCTACATAACATACCATGGATCCTAACCTAACATACATAACATACCATGGATCGTAACCTAACCTACATAACATACCATGGATTGTAACCTAACCTACATAACATACCATGGATCGTAACCTAACCTACATAACATACCATGGATCCTAACCTACATAACATACCATGGATCCTAACCTACATAACATACCATGGATCCTAACCTACATAACAAACCATGGATCCTAACCTACATAACATACCATGGATCATACCTAACCTACATAACATACCATGGATCATACCTAACCTACATAACATACCATGGATCATACCTAACCTACATAACATACCATGGATCCTAACCTAACCTACATAACATACCATGGATCATACCTAACCTACATAACATACCATGGATCATACATAACCTACATAACATACCATGGATCATACCTAACCTACATAACATACCATGGATCATACCTAACCTAAAAAACATACCATGGATCATACATAACCTACATAACATACCATGGATCATACCTAACCTACATAACATACCATGGATCCTAACCTACATAACATACCATGGATCATACCTAACCTAAAAACATACCATGGATCATACCTAACCTACATAACATACCATGGATCATACCTAACCTACATAACATACCATGGATCCTAACCTACATAACATACCATGGATCATACCTAACCTACATAACATACCATGGATCATACCTAACC
>NC_068439.1:61004034-61006483 GCF_023373465.1 Oncorhynchus keta | reverse complement strand
AAGAGAACAGGCCTCTCCACTCCCTAAGAATAAGAGAAGAGAACAGGCCTCTCCACTCCCTAAGAATAAGAGAAGAGAACAGGCCTCTCCACTCCCTAAGAGTAAGAGAAGAGAACAGGCCTCTCCACTCCCTAAGAATAAGAGAAGAGAACAGGCCTCTCCACTCCCTAAGAATAAGAGAAGAGAACAGGCCTCTCCACTCCCTAAGAATAAGAGAAGAGAACAGGCCTCTCAACTCCCTAAGAATAAGAGAAGAGAGAACAGGCCTCTCCACTCCCTAAGAATAAGAGAAGAGAACAGGCCTCTCCACTCCCTAAGAATAAGAGAGAAGAGAACAGGCCTCTCCACTCCCTAAGAATAAGAGAAGAGAACAGGCTTCTCCACTCCCTAAGAATAAGAGAAGAGAACAGGCCTCTCCACTCCCTAAGAATAAGAGAAGAGAACAGGCCTCTCAACTCCCTAAGAATAGGAGAAGAGAACAGGCCTCTCCACTCCATTACATTTACATTTACATTTAAGTCATTTAGCAGACGCTCTTATCCAGAGCGACTTACAAATTGGTGCATTCACCTTATGACATCCAGTGGAACAGCCACTTTACAATAGTGCATCTAAATCTTTTAAGGGGGGGTGAGAAGGATTACTTTATCCTATCCTAGGTATTCCTTAAAGAGGTGGGGTTTCAGGTGTCTCCGGAAGGTGGTGATTGACTCCGCTGTCCTGGCGTCGTGAGGGAGTTTGTTCCACCATTGGGGGGCCAGAGCAGCGAACAGTTTTGACTGGGCTGAGCGGGAACTGTACTTCCTCAGTGGTAGGGAGGCGAGCAGGCCAGAGGTGGATGAACGCAGTGCCCTTGTTTGGGTGTAGGGCCTGATCAGAGCCTGGAGATACCGAGGTGCCGTTCCCCTCACAGCTCCGTAGGCAAGCACCATGGTCTTGTAGCGGATGCGAGCTTCAACTGGAAGCCAGTGGAGAGAGCGGAGGAGCGGGGTGACGTGAGAGAACTTGGGAAGGTTGAACACCAGACGGGCTGCGGCGTTCTGGATGAGTTGTAGGGGTTTAATGGCACAGGCAGGGAGCCCAGCCAACAGCGAGTTGCAGTAATCCAGACGGGAGATGACAAGTGCCTGGATTAGGACCTGCGCCGCTTCCTGTGTGAGGCAGGGTCGTGCTCTGCGGATGTTGTAGAGCATGAACCTACAGGAACGGGCCACCGCCTTGATGTTAGTTGAGAACGACAGGGTGTTGTCCAGGATCACGCCAAGGTTCTTAGCGCTCTGGGAGGAGGACACAATGGAGTTGTCAACCGTGATGGCGAGATCATGGAACGGGCAGTCCTTCCCCGGGAGGAAGAGCAGCTCCGTCTTGCCGAGGTTCAGCTTGAGGTGGTGATCCGTCATCCACACTGATATGTCTGCCAGACATGCAGAGATGCGATTCGCCACCTGGTCATCAGAAGGGGGTGGCCACCACCAATGCTTCACCGTAGAGATGGTGCCACATTTCCTCCAGATGTGATGCTTGGCATTCAGGCCAAAGAGTTCAATCTTGGTTTCATCAGACCAGAGAATCTTGTTTCTCATGGTCTGAGAGTCCTTTAGTTACCTTTTGGCAAACTCCAAGCAGGCTGTCATGTGTCTTTTACTGAGTAGTGGCTTATGTATGGCCACTCTACCATAAAGGCCTGATTGGTGGAGTGTTGCAGAGATGGGAGAACTTTCCAGAAGGGCAACCATCTCCACAGAGGAACTCTGGAGCTCTGTCCAAGTGACCATTGGGTTCTTTGTCACATCCCTGACCAAGGCCCTTCTCCTCCGATTACTCAGTTTTGCCAGGCAGACAGCTCTAGGGAGAGTCTTGGTGGTTCCAAACTTCTTGCATTTAAGAATGGAGGCCACTGTGCTCTTGGGGACCTTAACTGCTGCAGAAATGTTTTGGTACCCTTCCCCAGATCTGTGCCTCGACACAATCCTGTCTCGGAGCTCACAATGACTTCAACATCATGACTTGGTTTTTATTCTGACATACATGGCCAACTGCGTGACCTTATATAGACAGGTGTGTGCCTTTCCAAATGATGTCCAATCAATTGAATTTGCCACAGGTGGACTCCAATCAAGTTGTAGAAACACCTCAAGGATGATCAATGGAAACAGGATGCACCTGAGCTCAATTTAAGAGTCTCACAGCAAAGGGTCTGAATACTTGTGTAAATAAGGTTGTTGTTGTTGTTGTTTATTTTGAATAAATTAGCAAAAATAAATAAAAATCTGTTTTTGTTTTGCCATTATGGGTATTGTGTGTAGATTGATGAGATGTTTTGTTTTAATCAATTTGAGAATAAAGCTGTAACGTAACAAAATGTGGAAAAAGTCAAGGGGCCTGAATAATTTCCGAATGCACCGTATGCTTATTTAGTCAATATAAAGGATGTAGAAATCAATGCTGG
>NC_068439.1:60992131-61003934 GCF_023373465.1 Oncorhynchus keta | reverse complement strand
AGCCGCAGCCGTCCAGCACAGAGCTGACCCTAGGGCACACTGGGGCTTAACCCTGCACTTACAGGGCCACTGGCAGAACTGTTTCCCTCTCCAACATGGCCTTGCTGCCTCGTGGAGCAGACAGCTGCCCACCATGGTTCTGAGCCTTGCATAGAGACTGGAGGGAAGGAGAGGACAGGGTTCTCGTATGGTTACAGGTAAACGAGCACTGCTTGGGAGGTGGGGTGAACAAAGACCAGAAGGTCCCCCGTAAACTAAAGCAAATAATATTATACAAAGCCTGTGATTTACTGTTCTGAAAGTGTTGCTTTATGTGACATCATATAGAAGATCTTGATAAAGTTTAAAGTTCACCAAGAAGTCACCTATGGTTAAAACATTCAGAACATTCATATTTCACAACAGTTAAGAGGCTAAAGGATAGAACAAGGATACAAAGATCAGAACACCAAAACAAAGTATGATTAGTAAAAGTATCAACAAATTCCATAAATCAATTTGAAAAAAATCTATGTTATAATTTTGATATAATTTTGATTAACGTTTTGGTACACACTTTACAATATATCATACATTCCTGATGTGTAAATTACAGAATTTTTGTATTTTTCATTCACTGTCAAACATACAATTGAAATTGGAAGTTTACATACACTTAGGTTGGAGTCATTATAACTGGTTTTTCAACAACTCCACAAATTTCTTGTTAACAAACTATAGTTTTGGCAAGTCTGTTAGGACATCTACTTTGTGCATGACACATCAGTTGGCACATCGACGGTACCAACTTCAGACGAGTCTCCTGACACTTGTGGGGGAGAACACCATCGTCTTCGTGAGAGTTTCCTCTTTCCATAGAGTGGTCATAGTCAATAGTTGTGTAGGTCAAACCGTTCTTTTTCGCGAGAAGACCAGTTTTCAAGATGTCTCATGTTCTGAAGTCAGGATGTCTCATGGTCTGACAAACACAGCTCTAGCTCTGCCACCTTTCACTGCAGATGTGGAAATGTGAGACTGGCGGATGCAGTGGATTCAGAAGCATACAATGCAAACAACCTGATATCTCTAGCTTAAACGGACATATGTTGATGGGGAATATTTGGGTATGTAACTTCGATTGACAGACCGGTGTGTCAATAGAGATTAAAAAGGGATGCAAAGGGAACCCTTTTTACTGCAATCACCACCTTCCGGAGACACCTGAAACCCCACCTCTTCAAGGAATACCTAGGATAGGGTAAGTAATCCTTCTCACCCCCAAAAAAAAGATTTAGATGCACTATTGTAAAGTGGCTGTTCCACTGGATGTCATAAGGTGTATGCACCACTTGTAAGTCGCTCTGGATAAGAGCGTCTGCTAAATGACTTAAATGTAAATGTAAATGTAAACTTTACTACAACATTACCTCTCACTCAACAAGGCTCAATAGTAATTTCCTGCAACTGAAGAATTGGCTACTCAATTCATTGGATTTTATTAAATAAATAAGGACAAGAAAATATTTCACCCAAATAAAATAACCTAGAAAGTAACCATCGCAAGTTCAACATATTGTAAGGTATGAATAACATATACAACCAAGGCCTTACTTCTAATACCAACCCTACCATTTTCTCTGTGACTTGCTGTCATCACCCTTCCTGGTTCTCCCTAGAAAGCAGGTGTTGAGTATCACATCAAGCCCCGTCCTATCAGAGACACAACTCATCATTATTGTGAGGCAAGAGAAACGGAAAGTCGCAGCTCACCTGTTGAGCTGGAATGACCAAGAGTGAAGAGCAGAGCAGAGATAGCATCTTTTAAGTACTCAGGTTGATGTGAGCTCTGGGTGCTTGTGAAAGAAAAAGTGGGAAGGAAGGATAACAAGTGAGAGAGAGGGAGGGGGAATGGGGAAGAGTGATCGAGGAAGCTGACCTGGCAGAGAGGGGGCACAAAGCGCCCCTCTGTCTCCTCTCCAAACACACCTTTCTGTAGCTCACTTAATCCGAAGGAAAATATTTCTCTACATAACCGCTGGCTTGCTCTTTGACCTCCAAGCCCAGATCACTTGTTTATCCCCCAGTCTGTAGATCTATTGCCTAACACTAGCACATTCGCATTAGATTCATCGGTGCTTTATTCTTAAACTTTGTACGGTTAAAACTTATTTGAACCCACTGACACATTTTAGATGAACATGTTTGTTTACACTACACACATGCTCTATATTGAGACAGTATATATGAAAACATTTTTTTACAAAGTGATATTCTCTGCTCAAGCATGAGTGTACAGCAGGGGTATTCAGCTCTTACCCTATGACATGGTTTCCCAAACTCGGTCCTGGGGACCCCAAGAGGTGCACATTTTGTTTCTTGCCCTAGCACTACATAGCTGATTCAAATAATCAACTTATCATCTAGCAAAAACTACAAAGTGCACCATTTGGGATCCCCTGGACAGAGTTTTGGAAACGCTGCCCTACGAGGTCCAGAGCCTGATGGTTTTCGGTTCTTACTAATGTATGAGAAAGTTACAAACACACAAATATCATACCCCCAAGACATGCTAACCTCTCACATTACAATAACGGTAGGATAGAGATACTGGGGTGCAAAGGAGCAAGAAAAATAAATAAATACAGTATGGGCATGAGGTACATTGGATGGGATATTTACAGATGAGCTATGTACAGGTGCAGTGATCTGTGAGCTGCTTTGAAAGCTAGTGCTTAAAAGCTAGTGAGGGAGGTAAGAGTCTCCAGCTTCAGAGAGTTTTGAGTTCGTTCCAGTCATTGGCAGCAGAGAACTGGAAGGAGAGGTGGCCAAAGTAAGAATTGGCGTTGGGGATGACCAGTGATATATACCTGCTGGAGTGCATGCTACGGGTGGGTGCTGCTATGGTGATCAGTGAGCTGAGATAAGGGTGGCTTTACCTAGCAGGTTCTTGAAGATGACCTGGAGCCAGTGGGATTGGCGATGAGTATGAAGCGAAGGCCAGCCAACGAGAGCATACAGGTCGCAGTGGTGGGTAGCATATGGGGCTTTTAGACTGCATCCAATTTGTTGAGTAGAGCGTTAGAGGCTATTTTGTAAATTACATCGCAAGTCGAGGATTGGTAGGATGGTCAGTTTAACAAGGGTATGTTTGGCAGCATGAGTGAAGGATGCTTTGGTGTGAAATAGGGAGCCGATTCTAGATTTAATTTTGGATTGGAGATGTTTAATGTGAGTATGGAAGGAGAGTTTACAGTCTAAACAGAACCCTAGGTATTTGTAGTTGTGCACATATTCTAAGTCAGAACCGTCCAGAGTAGTGATGCTGGACGGGCGGGCAGGTGCGGGCAGCGATCGGCTGAAGAGCATGCATTTAGATTTAAGAGCAGTTGGAGGCCACAGAAGGAGAGTTGTATGGCACTGAAGCTCATCTGGAGGTTAGTTAACACAGTGTCCAAAGAAAGGCCAGAGGTATACAGAATGGTGTTGTCTGTGTAGAGGTGGATCAAAGAATCACCAGCACAGAGAGCAACATCATTGATGTATACAGAGAAGAGAGTCGGCCCGAGAATTGAACCCTGTGGCACCCCCATAGAGACTGCAAGAGGTCCGGACAACAGGCCCTCCGAGTTGACATACTGAACTCTATCAGAGAAGTAGTTGGTGAACCAGGTGAGGCAATCATTTGAGAAGCCAAGGCTGTTGAGTCTGCCAATAAGAATGTTGTGATTGACAGAGTCGAAAGCCTAAGCTAGGTCGATGAATACGGCTGCACAGTATTGTTTCTTATCGATGGCGGTTATGATATCGTTTAGGACCTTGAGAGTGGCTGAGGTGCACCCATGACCAGCTCTGAAACCAGATTTCATAGCGGAGAAGGTATGGTGGGATTCGATATGGTCGGTAATCTGTTTGTTAACTTGGCTTTCAAAGACCTTAGAAAGGCAGGGTAGAATATATATAGGTCTGTAGCAGTTTGGGTCTAGACTGTCTCCTCACTTGAAGAGGTGGATGACTGCGGCAGCTTTCAATCATTGGGAATCTCACACGATATGAAAGAGGTTGAACAGGCTAGTAATAGGGGTTGCAACATTTTTGGTAGATAGTTTTAGAAAAGAGAGGGTCCAGAATGTCTAGTAGGGATCCAGATTTTGCAGCTCTTCCAGAACATCAGCTATCATGATTTGGGTGAAGGAGAAGTGGGGGTTTGGGCGAGTTGCTGTGGGGAGCGTAGGGCTGTTGACCGGGTAGGGGTAACCAGGTGGAAAGCATGGCCAGCCATAGAAAAATGCTTATTTAAATTCTCAATTATTGTGGATATATCGGTGGTAACAGTGTTTCCTGGCCTCGGTGCAGTGGGCAGCTGGGAGGAGGTGCTCTTATTCTCCATGGACTTTACAGTGTCCCAGAACTTTTGAGTTTGTGTTACAGGATGCAAATTTTTGCTTGAAATGTAATCTTAACATTCCTAACTGCCTGTGTATATTTGTTAACCTAACTTCACTGAAAAGTTGCATATCACGGGGCTGTTCGATGCTAATGCAGAACGCAACAGGATGTTTTTGTTCTGGTCAGGGGCAGTCAGGTCTGGAGAGAACCAAGGGCTCTATCTGTTCCTGGTTTTACATTCTTTGAATGGGCCATGCTTATTTAAGATGGTGAAGGAGGCACTTTTAAAGAATAACCAGGCATCCTCTACTGACGGATGAGGTCAATATCCTTCCAGGATACCCGGGCCAGGTTGATTAGAAAGGCCTGCTTGCTGAAGTGTTTCAGGAGCGTTTGACAGTGATGAGGGGTGGTTGTTTGACCGCAGACCCATTACGGATGCAGGCAGTGATCGCAGAGGCAGTGATCGCTGAGGTCTTGGTTGAAAACAGCAGAAGTGTATTTGGAAGGCAAGTTGGTTAGGATGATATCTATGAGGGTGCCCGTGTTTATGGATTTGGGGTTGTACCTGGTGGGTTCATTGATAATGTGTGTGAGATTGAGGGCATCAAGCAGATTGTAGGATGGATGGGGTGTTAAGCATGTCACAGTTTAGGTCACCTAGCAGCACGAGCTCTGAAGATAGATGGGGGGCAACCAATTCACATATGGTGTCCAGGGCACAGCTGGACGCAGAGGGTGGCTCTAGCAAGCGGCAACAGTGAGAGACTTGTTTCTGGAAAGATGGGTTTTTAAAAGTAGAAGTTGGAATTGTTTGGGTACAGACCTGGATAGTAAGACAGAACTCTGTAGGCTATCTCTGCTGTAGATTGCAACACCGCCCCTTTGGCAGTTATATCTTGTCGGAAAATGTTATAGTTAAAGATGGACATTTCTGTGTTTTTGGTGGACTTCCTGGGCTGGGATTCAGACACACGACTAGACATCCGGTTTGGCAGAGTGTGCTAAAGTAGTGAATAAAACAAACTTAGGAGGAGGCTGCTAATGTTAACATGCATGAAACCAAGGCTTTTACGGTTACAGAAGTCAACAAATGAGAGCCCCTGGGGAGTAGGAGGGAACTAGGCACTGCAGGGCCTGGATTATCCCTACATCACCAGAGGAATAGAGGAGGATTAGGATGAGGGTACGGCTAAAGGCTAACAGGACTGGTCGTTTAAAGCTCAGAGCAGAGAGTAAAAGTAGCAGGTTTCTGGGCATGAGAGAATAGATTCAAGGCATAAATGTAAAGACGGTAGGATGTGAGTACATTGGAGATAAACCTAGGCATTGAGTATTGATGAGAAAGATATTGTCTCTAGAGACATTTAAGCCAGGTGATGACACCACATATGTGGGAGGTGGAACTCAATGGTAGATTAAGGCATATTGAGCAGGGCTAGAGGCCTCTACAGTGAAATAAGACAATAATCACTAACCAGGACAGTGATGGACAAGGCATGTTGATATTAGTGGAGGCATGCGTAGCCGGGTGATCAATAGGGGTCCAGTGAGTGGTTGGGCTGGCTAGAGACATGGCGATTCAGACAGCTAGCAGGCCGGGGCTACATGCTAGCAGACCGGGCTAGCAAGCTATCAGAAGGGCTTTAGAGGACGTCTCGACGGAGTAAAGTCTGTTTTGGCCTCCACGTTTGTGACGTCGATATAGACCAGTCATGATGGGTTAGTAGGGTTCCGAGTAGCAGAGGGGTCCAAAATAGGCATAGTGGCCCAAGAAATTGGCCGATGGATCTATACAGCTAACAGTCCAGTATGCTCTAGACAGCTAGCAGCTAGCGGATGCGGCTTATGGATGGGCATTCAGGGGTGGTCGCTATGTAGAGGCCAGTTGAGTACCCCTCCCGAGCAGATTAAGTCATAGTCCAGTCGTGAAGGATAGGCGGGGTACCGTGCCTGTACCCGGCTGTAGAAGGGGTCCCGGTATTGTAGCCAGGAGTGGCTGATGGGCCTCTTTAGCAAGCCAGGAGAAAGGGCCCCTAGCATGGGCTAGCTCCAGGCTAATTGATGCTTGCTCCGGGACCGACGTTAGCCAATACTCGGATAGCAGCTAGCTAGCTGCGAAGATCCAGATGAAAACGTCCAGAGCTTGCGGTAGGAATACGGGGATATGGAGAGAAAATAGGTCCGGTATGCTCTGGTTTGAGACCCGTTGTACAAACTGGCGAGAGCTTGCTGAGCTAAAGGTTAGCTGATGACCGCTAGCAGTGATTAGCTGACTGCTAGCTAGTAGTTAGTGAGGCGTTTAGCTTCTGTTGGGGGATTCTGGATTCGAGGTGAATAATACTTTAGAAGAAAAAAACAGATCCACACACATTGGGTGACGAGTTTTAGAAAAAATATTTTTTTAAATATGCGAAGAAAATATATAAAACGATATATACAATGGACACGACAAGACGAGGACAAAGGATCGTTGACTGCTACGCAATCTTGGACTATAATGATATAATAATAATGGTTATAATGCTATGATATCTATGCCTCTGTAACTTTCTCACTCATCATTATTTTACGATTCATTCAGGATTATCCGTAATCAGGTAGCATCCACATTCATGTAGAAATATTTAGAAAACTGAAACAATACATTTTTTACCATTAATTTCTTTTGGGCACAAATTTAATCTGAAACACAACCAAATCAAACAACAAATTCATCCAACAAATGTGTAGAGTCACAAGCTTGATGTTGTCATTGCATGTTATGAATATGGGACAAAATACTTCACTTTTACTACTTTATATGTATATGATGGTGTTTATAGACAGTATAGACAGTATATGAATAGTAAAAGTGTGTAGAAACAAGTAATATATAGGATGAGCCTTAAATAGAATGCACTATACACATATGGAGAGGTTAAAACAGTATGTAAACATTATTAATTATTAAAGTGACCAGTGTTCAATGACTATGTACAAAGGGCAGCAGTCTCCAAGGTGCAGGGTAGAGTACCCAGGTGGTATGGTTAGTAACAGTGAATAAATTCAGGGCAGGGTACTGAGCGGAGGCCGACTAGTGGTGACTATTTAAAACTGGAGATAAAATCTGTTTTCAGTCTTTCGGTCCCAGCTTTAATGCACCTGTTCTGTCTCCGCTTCTAGATGGGCGAGGTGAACAGGCGTGGCTGGGTGGCTGAAGTATTCTTGTATTATTAGTAGTAGCAGTAGTAGTAGTACTATTAGTAGTAGTAGTAGTAGTAGTAGCAGTAGTATTAGTAGTGGCTGAGAAGTACAGGACCCGCTCAGCCCAGTCAAAACTGTTCGCTGCTCTGGCCCCACAATGGTGAACAAACTCCTCACGACGCCAGGACAGCGGAGTCAATCACCACCTTCCGGAGACACCTGAAACCCCACCTCTTCAAGGAATACCTAGGATAGGGTAAGTAAGGGTAATCCTTCTCACCCCCCTTCTCCCCACAACAAGATTTAGATGCAAGTGGTTGTTCCATGGTTGTCATAAGGTGTATGCACTTTATATAAATCAGCTCTGGATAAGAGCGTCTGCTAAATGACTTAAATGTAATGTAAATGTAATAGCAGTAGTAAATAGCAAGAAGTTAAATCTAAGCAAGCCTAAATGTCAATTTGTGTTTTTACAAGCTAAATTATCACTCAATGTAATGGAATGTTGCTTATTTTAACTTAAAAAGGCTTAATACAAGTAATTTTTCTTATTTCAAGATATGTTTCAAGATATTTCTCTGTAAAAATTATAGAAAAAAAAACATTTCAGTGATTTAGCACCACTGTAGTAGTAGTAGAAGGCCTATAGAAACCGGATTTTATTTTCTTCAGGTATGTTCACCACACCATTGCTCTCTATCTCACTCTGCTGTGTGTGCCTGTTGCTAATAGATAATAGATTATGCATGTATGAACTACACATTGACACATCCAGCACATCCAGCACAAAGCAAGATGTTTTGGGGCATCCAGAAAAAAGCTTGTCCTGAGAAGACAAGGTGAGCGCTATCATCAGTCCTGT
The DNA here is from genome assembly GCF_023373465.1 of Oncorhynchus keta. Taxonomy (NCBI): domain Eukaryota; kingdom Metazoa; phylum Chordata; class Actinopteri; order Salmoniformes; family Salmonidae; genus Oncorhynchus; species Oncorhynchus keta. The sequence goes on along the minus strand of NC_068439.1, from coordinate 60,995,521 downwards.
GTCATGCCAACAGTAAAGCATCCCGAGACCATTCATGTGTGGGGTTGCTTCTCAGCCAAGAGAGTGGGCTCACTCACAATTTTGCATAAGAACACAGCAATGAATAAAGAATGGTACCAACACATCCTCTGAGAGCAACTTCTCCCAACCATCCAGGAACAGTTTGGTGACGAACATGGCCTGTTCCAGCATGATGAAGCACCTTGCCATAAGACAAAAGTGATAACTAAGTGGCTCGGGGAACAAAACATTGATATTTTGGGTCCGTGGCTAGGAAACTCCCCAGACCTTAAAATCCCATTGAGAACTTGTGGTAAAGAGGTGGGTGGACAAACAAAAACCCACAAATTCTGACAAACTCCAAGCATTGATTATGCAAGAATGGGCTGCCATCAGTCAGGATGTGGCCAGAAGTTAATTGACAGCATGCCAGGGTTGATTGCAGAGGTCTTGAAAAAGAAGGGTCAACACTGCAAATATTGACTCTTTGCATCAACTTCATGTAATTGTCAATAGAAGCCTTTGACACTTATGAAATGCTTGTCATTATATTGCAGTAATTCATAGTAACATCTGACAAAAACATCTAAAGACACTGAAGCAGAAAACTTTGTGGAAATTAATATTTGTGCCATTCTCAAAACTTTTGGCCACAACTGTACAAGGCATTCTAAGCATTAGACTTCGTCAGACTTGATGCCCCTTAAAACCTGATAATACAATGCCTGGGGTGAGAATATTATTAAACTCAGTCCTACTGCATTGTTGCTGTTAGTGTATTGAGAAGTGATGTTGTGTTTCTTTAGTTAACCATAAGCCTCAACAAAATAAAAACACAAAAGATTATTTGGATGTTTACATTTTACGATTCACATATACCTGTATTTGTTTCTTAATGAAGTGGAAGGGCCTGTGGCCTCCTGATGCCTTCCTGTACACACTAACACACACACACCTCTCCTCTCTCCCTCTTTCTTTCTCTCTATATTTCTCACACACTGATCTGAACGAGCTAAGACTCCTCTTCATGAATGATCACTCTCTCCAGGAGTATCATGTAATTTTATCCATACATAATGGTTATTTTTTTTGCTATGATCAAATATATTTATAGTATGGCTTGGAGTTATGAAATATTTCATCTTATGGCCAGTGTATGGCAGCAAAACATTCTGAAGGTCTTTAGTGACCCTGCTGAGAGTTTTGTTACTGCCTGTTGCATAAAATATACTTCTTCTACCACAAGGTGGCACGCAGAGCAATCTGAGGGAATCTTCTATTACAAACAACATTTGGGGATTTGTGATTGGTGCATAAAGTGTTCTTATGGAACCTAAGGCAACATGACATCATATGCTTTTTACATAAAGACACAAAATGGACCAATAAAATTGTCCCACGTTCAAGCCAGAGCTTCTTTCATGATCTCCGTTGTGCAGTAAATGTCTCTGAGGTTCAGAGTAGTTATTTTTTACTGTCACTCTCGTGTTAATTAAATATATGACCCGGTGTCTTGAACTTGACAGTTACAGAGCAATTACTCACACTTCTCTTTACGCCGGAGGTGATCACTCAAACAACTTCACAAAAATGTAAGCAAAACCTTTCTGACTGCTTTCATGAATGTTGAAACAGAGTGCCACCTCCTCCTCTCATCCTCCTAGGAGCCAGCTCACTGACAGGTCCCCTAGACAGGAGGGCCTTAGGGGACATTCCTGTCCCAAGCTGTGGCGCTCCGCTCCGCTCTCAACCACTCGTAAATTACACACACCTTTCACATCATCTCCCACTAAAACACAGTAAAGAAAATGTCATCACCAGTTGCAAGAAGTGGGTTTAGTTATTGAAACAATCTGTGGTTCGAAATACTGTATGCTGGACTGAAAAATGAGCAACATGATGCTTTGGCAGTAATGTGACGCATCCTCAAATAACATGACTACAGAAAGATTTATGGGTTATGAAAGGTGGTAAGATAGTGTGACGCATCCTCGTATAGCGTGACTTATGAAAGATTTATGGCTTATGAAAGGTGGTAAGATAGTGTGACGCATCCTCGTATAGCGTGACTTATGAAAGATTTATGGCTTATGAAAGGTGGTAAGATAGTGTGACGCATCCTCACATAATGCGACTTATGAAAGATTTATGGGTTACGAAAGGTTCGAAGATTTGTAAGGAATGTGTCGATCCTCAGGGCCCTCAGGCTAACCAAAGATTCCCCACATTTCCCCCCACAATTTGACTAGTAGATTAATTAAATTAAAATAACAAATGTATTGTTTTATGGATATAACATACATTAACATTATTATTTATATAAAACAAATGCATTATTATTATTGAAACACATCATTCAAAGAATCTTAAAAGATAAAGATGAGACGAAACGGTGGAAATTGTCATTAAAAGATTTAGGCAGAGGATTCCCACCACCATACGACTGGCCTAGGCTCATTTACATCCATCATCTTAACTCTAGCTTTATATCCACATCCCAGCTCAACCCTGACCTCAGCCTCAACCATAACCCTAACCCTAGCTTCATGTCCACACCCCAGCTCAACCCTGACCCCAGCCTCAACCATAACCCTAACCCTAGTTTCATGTCCACATCCCAGCTCAACCCTGACCCCAGCCTCAACCATAACCACAACCCAAGCATCATGTCCACATCCCAGCTCAACCCTGACCTCAGCCTCAACAATAACCCTAACCCCAGCTTTGTGTTCACATCCCAGCTCAACCCTGACCTCAGCCTCAACCATAATGCTAACCCTAGCTTCATGTCCACATCCCAATTCAACCCAGACCCCAGCCTCAACCCTAACCCTAGCTTCATGTCCACATCCCAGCTCAACCCTGACGCCAGCCTCAACCATAACCCTAACCCTAGCTTCATGTTCATCCCAGTTCAGCCTGACTGACCTCCAAACTAACCCTAGCTTCATGTCCACATCCCAGTTTCAACCCTGACCCCAGCCTCAACCATAACCATAACTCTAACCCTAGCTTCATGTCCACATTCCAGTTCAACCTGACCCCAGCCTCAACCATAACCATAACCCTAACCTAGCTTCATGTCACATTTCAGTTCAACCCTGACCCCAGCCTCAACCACTTAACCATAACCCCTAACCCTAGCTTCATGTCCACATCCCAGTTCAACCCCTATTTAGCAGCCTCAGCCATAACCACAACCCTAACCCTAGCTTCATGTCCACATTCCAGTTCAACCCTGACCCCAGCCTCAACCATAACCCTCACCCTAGCTTCATGTCCACATTCCAGTTCAATCCTGACCCCAGCCTCAACCATAAAACCATAACCCTAACCCTAGCTTCATGTCCACATCCCAGTTCATGGCCCAGGAGTGGGAAGGTGAACGGA
>NC_068439.1:60988585-60992031 GCF_023373465.1 Oncorhynchus keta | reverse complement strand
ATGACCAGGGATGTTCTCTGTTTGAGTGAGTCCGCTGCATCAGAGGCAGTAGGGAGGACCAGGGATGCTCTCTGTTTAGTGAGTCCACCAGATCAGAGGCAGTAGGGATGACCAGGGATGTTCTCTGTTTAGTGAGTCCAGCTGCATCAGAGAGCAGTAGGGATGACCAGGGATGTTCTCTGTTTAGTGAGTCCGCTGCATCAGAGGCAGTAGGGATGACCAGGGATGTTCTCTGTTTAGTGAGTCCGCTGCATCAGAGGCAGTAGGGATGACCAGGGATGTTCTCTGTTTAGTGAGTCCGCTGCATCAGAGGCAGTAGGGATGACCAGGATGTTCTCTGTTTAGTGAGTCCGCTGCATCAGAGGCAGTAGGGATGACCAGGATGTTCTCTGTTTAGTGAGTCCGCTGCATCAGAGGCAGTAGGGATGACCAGGGATGTTCTCTGTTTAGTGAGTCCGCTGCATCAGAGGCAGTAGGGATGACCAGGGATGTTCTCTGTTTAGTGAGTCCGCTGCATCAGAGGCAGTAGGGATGACCAGGGATGTTCTCTGTTTAGTGAGTCCGCTGCATCAGAGGCAGTAGGGATGACCAGGGATGTTCTCTGTTTAGTGAGTCCGCTGCATCAGAGGCAGTAGGGATGACCAGGGATGTTCTCTGTTTAGTGAGTCCGCTGCATCAGAGGCAGTAGGGAGGACCAGGATGTTCTCTGTTTAGTGAGTCCGCTGCATCAGAGGCAATAGGGATGACCAGGGATGTTCTCTGTTTAGTGAGTCCACCAGATCAGAGGCAGTAGGGATGACCAGGGATGTTCTCTGTTTAGTGAGTCCGCTGCATCAGAGGCAGTAGGGATGACCAGGGATGTTCTCTGTTTAGTGAGTCCGCTGCATCAGAGGCAGTAGGGATGACCAGGGATGTTCTCTGTTTAGTGAGTCCGCTGCATCAGAGGCAGTAGGGATGACCAGGGATGTTCTCTGTTTAGTGAGTCCGCTGCATCAGAGGCAGTAGGGATGACCTGGGATGTTCTCTGTTTAGTGAGTCCGCTGCATCAGAGGCAATAGGGATGACCAGGGATGTTCTCTGTTTAGTGAGTCCGCTGCATCAGAGGCAGTAGGGATGACCAGGGATGTTCTCTGTTTAGTGAGTCCGCTGCATCAGAGGCAGTAGGGATGACCAGGGATGTTCTCTGTTTAGTGAGTCCGCTGCATCAGAGGCAGTAGGGAGGACCAGGGATGTTCTCTGTTTAGTGAGTCCGCTGCATCAGAGGCAGTAGGGATGACCAGGGATGTTCTCTGTTTAGTGAGTCCGCTGCATCAGAGGCAGTAGGGATGACCAGGGATGTTCTCTGTTTAGTGAGTCCGCTGCATCAGAGGCAGTAGGGATGACCAGGGATGTTCTCTGTTTAGTGAGTCCGCTGCATCAGAGGCAGTAGGGGATGACCAGGGATGTTCTCTGTTTAGTGAGTCCGCTGCATCAGAGGCAGTAGGGATGACCAGGGATGTTCTCTGTTTAGTGAGTCCACCAGATCAGAGGCAGTAGGGATGACCAGGGATGTTCTCTGTTTAGTGAGTCCACCAGATCAGAGGCAGTAGGGATGACCAGGGATGTTCTCTGTTTAGTGAGTCCGCTGCATCAGAGGCAGTAGGGATGACCAGGGATGTTCTCTGTTTAGTGAGTCCGCTGCATCAGAGGCAGTAGGGATGACCAGGGATGTTCTCTGTTTAGTGAGTCCGCTGCATCAGAGGCAGTAGGGATGACCAGGGATGTTCTCTGTTTAGTGAGTCCGCTGCATCAGAGGCAGTAGGGATGACCTGGGATGTTCTCTGTTTAGTGAGTCCGCTGCATCAGAGGCAATAGGGATGACCAGGGATGTTCTCTGTTTCGTGAGTCCGCTGCATCAGAGGCAGTAGGGATGACCAGGGATGTTCTCTGTTTAGTGAGTCCGCTGCATCAGAGGCAGTAGGGATGACCAGGGATGTTCTCTGTTTAGTGAGTCCGCTGCATCAGAGGCAGTAGGGAGGACCAGGGATGTTCTCTGTTTAGTGAGTCCGCTGCATCAGAGGCAGTAGGGATGACCAGGGATGTTCTCTGTTTAGTGAGTCCGCTGCATCAGAGGCAGTAGGGATGACCAGGGATGTTCTCTGTTTAGTGAGTCCGCTGCATCAGAGGCAGTAGGGATGACCAGGGATGTTCTCTGTTTAGTGAGTCCGCTGCATCAGAGGCAGTAGGGATGACCAGGGATGTTCTCTGTTTAGTGAGTCCGCTGCATCAGAGGCAGTAGGGAGGACCAGGGATGTTCTCTGTTTAGTGAGTCCGCTGCATCAGAGGCAATAGGGATGACCAGGGATGTTCTCTGTTTAGTGAGTCCACCAGATCAGAGGCAGTAGGGATGACCAGGGATGTTCTCTGTTTAGTGAGTCCACCAGCATCAGAGGCAGTAGGGATGACCAGGGATGTTCTCTGTTCAGTGAGTCCGCTGCATCAGAGGCAGTAGGGATGACCAGGGATGTTCTCTGTTTAGTGAGTCCGCTGCATCAGAGGCAGTAGGGAGGGCCAGGGATGTTCTCTGTTTAGTGAGTCCGCTGCATCAGAGGCAGTAGGGATGACCAGGGATGTTCTCTGTTTAGTGAGTCCGCTGCATCAGAGGCAGTAGGGATGACCAGGGATGTTCTCTGTTTAGTGAGTCCGCTGCATCAGAGGCAGTAGAGGATGACCAGGGATGTTCTCTGTTTAGTGAGTCCAGCTGCATCAGAGGCAGTAGGGATGACCAGGGATGTTCTCTGTTTAGTGAGTCCGCTGCATCAGAGGCAGTAGGGAGGACCAGGGATGTTCTCTGTTTAGTGAGTCCAGCTGCATCAGAGGCAATAGGGATGGACTCAGGGATGTTCTCTGTTTAGTGAGTCCACCAGATCAGAGGCAGTAGGGATGACCAGGGATGTTCTCTGTTTAGTGAGTCCACCAGATCAGAGGCAGTAGGGATGACCGGGGATGTTCTCTGTTTAGTGAGTCCGCTGCATCAGAGGCAGTAGGGATGACCAGGGATGTTCTCTGTTTAGTGAGTCCGCTGCATCAGAGGCAGTAGGGATGACCAGGGATGTTCTCTGTTTAGTGAGTCCGCTGCATCAGAGGCAATAGGGATGACCAGGGATGTTCTCTGTTTAGTGAGTCCGCTGCATCAGAGGCAGTAGGGAGGACCAGGGATGTTCTCTGTTTAGTGAGTCCGCTGCATCAGAGGCAGTAGGGGATGACCAGGGATGTTCTCTGTTTAGTGAGTCCGCTGCATCAGAGGCAGTAGGGATGACCAGGGATGTTCTCTGTTTCGTGAGTCCGCTGCATCAGAGGCAGTAGGGATGACCAGGGATGTTCTCTGTTTAGTGAGTCCGCTGCATCAGAGGCAGTAGGGATGACCAGGGATGTTCTCTGTTTAGTGAGTCCACCAGATCAGAGGC
>NC_068439.1:60983387-60985985 GCF_023373465.1 Oncorhynchus keta | reverse complement strand
GGATGTTCTCTGTTTAGTGAGTCCACCAGATCAGAGGCAGTAGGGATGACCAGGGATGTTCTCTGTTTAGTGAGTCCACCAGATCAGAGGCAGTAGGGATGACCAGGGATGTTCTCTGTTTAGTGAGTCCACCAGATCAGAGGCAGTAGGGATGACCAGGGATGTTCTCTGTTTAGTGAGTCCACCAGATCAGAGGCAGTAGGGATGACCAGGGATGTTCTCTTGATAAGTGTGTGAATTGAACCATTTTTTTGTCCTTGTTAAGCATTCTAAAATGTAACATGTACTTTTGGGTGTCAGGGAAAATATACATGGAGTAAAAAAAGCACGCTATTTTCTTTAGGAATGTAGTGAAGTAAAAGTAAAAATGGTAAAATATATAAATAGTAAAGTAAAATACAGATACCCCAAATGAAGTAGTTACTTTAAAGCACATATGTCAGAGTCAAGGCTCAAGTGGGCCACATCCGGCCCGCGAGAAGGTTTTTACGGCCCTGGATGATCTTGATTTATTATTAGAACCGCCCGCAGACCGCAGCAAGCCGGCAGCCCGCAGATCTTTACACGCACCAATACTACATTTCCCACAATGCAACGGTGACGCACCGAGCAGTAGGCTGCTTCGATTTCAATATTTATTGCACAGCAGTTGTCAGCATCACAGTAAAATTAACTTTCAGATACTCCATCAAAAATGGCAAAAACGAAGGTGGACACTGAGAACCGGGGGTTTCAAACAAGGTGAGTCGGAGTATTTGTTCACGGAGGTAGCTGGAAAACCTGTGTGTCTTCTGTGTGGAGAAAGTGTGGCGGTACTGGAAAGAGTATAAATCTGAGACGACTTTATGAAACCAAACACGCGGACAAAAAAAGAATATGGACATGGAACAAAGGCTACAAAAGGCAGAGGAATTAAAAAACGAGGCCTCAACTTCGACAGGCTCTGTTCAAAAAAAGCCAAATCACAAGGGCCAGGCTGCTGTCAAGGCCAGTTTTATTTTGGCAGAAGAGATCGCTAAATCAGCCCGGCCATTTACGGAGGGGGATTTCATCAAAACTGCATGATTAAAGTTTGTGACGAAGTTTGCCCAGAAAAAAGGCAACTCTTTTAAATGTGAGTCTGAGCAGAAACACCATTGCCGAGAGAGTAGACCAGTTGTCCATCAATCTAAAAGAGCAGCTTGTGAAAAAGGAAAAGATTTCATTGCATATTCCTTGGCTGTGGATGAGAGCACCGACATTTCTGACATTGCCCAGTTGTCAATTTTTCATCAGCGGAGTGACTCCAGCCTAAAGCGTGACAGAGGAGTTTTTGGCTTTACGTCCTATGCATGGCACAAACTACGGGGCATGATTTGTAAGTGAAGAGGTGTCAAGATGTGTAAATGAGATGGAGCTGCCTTGGGAAAAACTAGTGGGTTTGACAACCGACGGGCACCTGCGATGTGGACACAGGAGCGGACTGGTGGGCGAAGATATGGGAAAAGATGCAAGAGGAAAACGCGACAGGTGAGCTGACAGCTTATCATTGTATCATACACCAGGGAAGCGTTGTGCGGTAAAGCCTTGAAAATGGAGCATGTAATGAGCATCATCACGCACAGTTAACTTTATCAGAGCCAAAGGTTTGAATCACCGCCAGTTCAAGGCATTTCTGGACGGAGTTAGAAACGGAGCATGGTGATTTGCCTTATCACACAGAGGTGCGATGGCTAAGCCAGGGAAAGGTGCTTCAAAAGATGTTTGAGCCTCGTGGAGGAGATTTGTCTGTTCTTGGACAGCAAAGGGAAAGACACAACACAACTCCGAGACTAAATGTTTCTGTGTGAAATGGCTTTCTGTGTGACATTACGAGTCATCTGAATGCAATGAACTTGCAGCTGCAGGGTCGGGATCGTGTCATCTCTGATATGTACAGTACAGTGAAGGCATTTAAAACCAAACTGACTCTGTGGGAGACAGATGCGGAAAGAAAATTTGAGCCACTTTCCCAGCTGCCAGACCATGAAAGAGAAGCTCTCTACCAGTGCGTTCCCGAGCGCACAGTTGGCTGATAAAATAGGTATGCTTGCCGCTGACTTCGACGCCGATTTGCTGACTTTGAAGCACAAAAAGCAGGTTGGAACTGCTCGGTAAAACCCATTGCTGTTGACGTGGAAAGCTCACCACCAAACCTCCAAATGGAGTTGATTGACCTCCAATGCAATGATGCACTGAGGGCAAAATATGCGGCAGTGGGTGCTGCGGAGTTCGCCCGTTTCCTCCCCCGACACAATGCCCCAGCTGCGCATCCAGGCTGCTCAAACGTTGTCTATGTTTGGCAGCACATACCTGTGTGAACAACTGTTTTCTTTGATGAACTTGAACAAAACATCACACAGAAGTCGACTTTACTGCTGAACACCTCCACTCAATTCTGAGGATTTCCTCAGCTCAGAGCCTACCCCGAACATTGATGAACTTGTGGAAAAGATGGGACACCACCAAGTATCACCCTCAACCTCAAACAAGTGAACATTACTGTGCAATCACATATTTAGAGTTTTTACTCAGTTCAAGTTTAAAAGTTAAAGTTTAATATTTGTTTTCACTGCATGT
>NC_068439.1:60973845-60980787 GCF_023373465.1 Oncorhynchus keta | reverse complement strand
TTACGGTTTTCTTCCGGTGAAAGAGAGGAGGACCAAATGCAGCGTGGTTATTTATAAACATCTTTAATGAAAGTATGAACAATTTACAAAAACGTAACGTGAAAACCGACAACAGTCCTAACTGGTGCAAAACACAGAGACAGGAACAATCACCCACGAAATAACCAAAGAATATGGCTGCCTAAATATGGTTCCCAATCAGAGACAAGGATAAACACCTGCCTCTGATTGAGAACCACTCTAGGCAACCATAGACTTACCTAGAATACTATACTAAACACAACCCCATCAATCTACAAAACCCCTAGACAAGATAAACACATAATCACCCATGTCACACCCTGGCCTAACCACAATAATAAAGAAAACACAAAATACTAAGGCCAGGGCGTGACAATTTTGAATATAGTTCTTAATTTGTGTGTTGAAAAGACTGGCATTTGCAAATAAAATCCAAGGTAATAATTTGCTGGTAAATTTGAACGAATATTTCTAAGTAACAACCAACAACTTAAAAATATGATATTCAAATTATCATTATTGTGTTGGACTGACATGCTAGATCAAGTTATGAACGCCAATTGTGCTTGGAACATTTCAACAGATCTTTCTCCTCTGGAATGGCCATGCGGCACGTAAGGACCAAATTATCACTTGAATGTAGTTTGGATCTCTATACATATTTTCAACGAAATGTAAAATATATTTGTTAAATAATATTCTTCAAGTACGAAAAGCCTTTAGCTAGCTATATTGCCAGAGTACGTTAACGCTATATTGTCAAGCTAGCTAGTTAATGGCCATGATGTTTGTATAACGTTAGTTAGCTAGTGGTATGCATGCTACTAGCTAGTAAGTTAGCAGGGCATTTACTCACCTCAGCGCTGATAATAACTTTGTCATTTTTGTGTAAGTTTTACATGAACCCGAAATAGCTATGTAACATATACGCCACCTAGCTTACCAAAAAATGCATCATCAGCAAACATTACAGTCGAACTGAACACATGTTTTATTTTTTAAATTTTTAAATGCCTTCCTAACCATCTTAAATAATCATGCCCCATTCAATAAATTTTAAACCAGAAACCGATATAGCCCTTGGTTCTCCCCAGACCTGTCTGCCCTTAACCAACACAAAAACATCCTATGGCGTTCTGCATTAGCATCGAACAGCCCCCGTGATATGCAGCTGTTCAGAGAAGCTAGAAACCATTATACACAGGCAGTTAGAAAAGCCAAGGCTAGATTTTTCAAGCAAAAATTTGCTTCCTGCAACACTAACTCAAAAAAGTTCTGGGACACTGTAAAGTCCATGGAGAATAAGAACACCTCCTCCCAACACTGATGAATCCACTATAATTGAGAATTTCAAGAAGCATTTTTCTACGGCTGGCCATGCTTTCCACCTGGCTACTCCTATCCCGGTCAACAGCACTGCACCCCCCACAGCAACTCGCCCAAGCCTTCCCCATTTCTCCTTCTCCCAAATCCAGTCAGCTGATGTTCTGAAAGAGCTGCAAAATCTGGACCCCTACAAATCAGCCGGGCTAGACAATCTGGACCCTTTCTTTCTAAAATGATCTGCCGAAATTGTTGCCACCCCTATTACTAGCCTGTTCAACCTCTCCGTGTCGTCTGAGATTACCAAAGATTGGAAAGCAGCTGCGGTCATCCCCCCTCTTCAAAGGGGGGGGACACTCTTGACCCAAACTGCTACAGACCTATATCTATCCTACCCTGCCTTTCTAAGGTCTTCGAAAGCCAAGTCAACAAACAGATTTCCGACCATTTCGAATCTCACCATACCTTCTCTGCTATGCAATCTGGTTTCAGAGCTGGTCATGGGTGCACCTCAGCCATGCTCAAGGCCCTAAACGATATCTTAACCGCCATCGATAAGAAACATTACTGTGCAGCCGTATTCATTGATCTGGCCAAGGCTTTTGACTGCCAATCACCACATCCTCATCGGCAGACTCGACAGCCTTGGATTTTCAAATGATTGCCTCGCCTGGTTCACCAACTACTACTCTGATAGAGTTCAGTGTGTCAAATCGGAGGGTCTGCTGTCCGGACCTCTGGCAGTCTCTATGGGGGTGCCACAGGGTTCAATTCTTGAACCGACTCTCTTCTCTGTATACATCAATGATGTCGCTCTTGCTGCTGGTGAGTCTCTGATCCACCTCTACGCAGACGATACCATTCTGTATACTTCTGGCCCTTCTTTGGACACTGTGTTAACAACCCTGTGTCGTTGTATGTGTCGAACTGCTTTGCTTTATCTTGGCCAGGTCGCAATTGTAAATGAGAACTTGTTCTCAACTTGCCTACCTGGTTAAATAATGGTGAAATAAATACATACAAATAAATGTGCCCCTGCAAGGTAATGTTTGCCTACTAGGCAAGCTACCCAGGAAGAGACCGGTAAGAACAATACGTAGCTAGTTAGCTAACTTGTAACGAGTTTCCTCCTCTTCTTCCGAAGAGGAGAGGCGAAACGGATCAGAGGACCAATACGCGGCGTGGTAATTTTCCATGGTACTTTTTAATGCTATCAGGTACACATGAACAAACTAACAAAACAAAAAATGTGAAAACTCAAATTACAGTCCTATCTGGTGCACAGAGACAGGAAACAATCACCCACAAACACACAGTGAAACCTAGGCCACCTAAGTATGATTCTCAATCAGAGACAACTAATGACACCTGCCTCTGATTGAGAACCATACTAGGCCGAAACATCGAAATAACCAAAACATAGAAAAACAAACATAGACTACCCACCCAACTCACGCCCTGACCATACTAACTAAACACAAAACACAGAAAATAAAGGTCAGAACGTGACAGTACCCCCCCCCAAAGGTGCGGACTCCGGCCGCAAAACCTTGACCTATAGGGGAGGGTCTGGGTGGGCGTCTGTCCGCGGTGGCGGTTCTGGCGCGGGACGCGGACCCCACTTCACGATTGTCTTTGTCCGCCTTATTAACAGAACCACATCCTCCATCTCCACTATCTTACTTCCCACCAGGAACATGATGCCGAACGGGACGCTCCACATGATCCAGGACACCAGCACCATGGTGGCTTCATTGAAAGCGTTGAAGAAGCGTATGAGCTCCTCCCCTCTTCTCCCAGCTTCCTCAGTGCCACACCGAACACCATGGCAAAGAGAACCAGGCCCAAGATGTTCATACCATCTGGTTCTGTGCCCACAGGAACCATGGCAACCCCTCTCAATGACCCCACTGGACAGAGGGGCAGCTCGGGACAGAGGGGCAGAAGCTCTGGACAGAGGGGCAGGGGCTCTGGCGCCTCTGGGCTGAGGGGCTCTGGCGCCTCTGGGCTGAGGGGCTCTGGCGCCTCTGGGCTGAGGGGCTCCCGGCAGCGGCGCCGGGGCGGGGACACTCCGGCAGCGGCGCAGGACAGGCGGGACGCTCCCGGCAGCGGCGCAGGACAGGCGGGACGCTCCGGCAGCGGCGCCGGACAGGCGGGACGCTCCGGCAGCGGCGCCGGACAGGCGGGACGCTCCCGGCAGCGGCCGGACAGGCGGGAGCACCTGCAGAGAGGAGACAGAGAGACAGCCTGGTGCGTGGAGCTGCTACAGGAGGCAGCGGCGCCGGACAGGCGGGACGCTCCAGCCGCGGCGCCGGACAGGCGGGAGGCTCCGGCAGCGGCGCCGGACAGGCGGGAGCTCCGGCAGCGGCGCCCGGACAGGCGGGAGGCTCCGGCAGCGGCGCCGGACAGGCGGGAGCTCCGCAGTGGCGCGGACAGGCGGGAGGCTCCGGCAGCGGCGCCGGACAGGCGGGAGGCTCCGGCAGCGGCGCCGGACAGGCGGGAGGCTCCCGGACAGGCGGGAGGCTCCGGCCAGCGGCGCCGGACAGGCGGGAGGCTCCGGCAGCGGCGCCGGACAGGCGGGAGGCTCCGGCAGCGGCGCCGGACAGGCGGGAGGCTCCGGCAGCGGCGCCGGACAGGCGGGAGGCTCCGGCAGCGGCGCCCGGACAGGCGGGACGCTCCGGCAGCGGCGCCGGACAGGCGGGAGGCTCCGGCAGCGGCGCCGGACAGGCGGGACGCTCCGGCAGCGGCGCAGGACAGGCGGGACGCTCCGGCAGCGGCGCCGGACAGGCGGGACGCTCCGGCAGCGGCGCCGGACAGGCGGGACGCTCCGGCAGCGGCGCCCGGGACAGGCGGGACGCTCCGGCAGCGGCGCCGGACAGGCGGGAGGCTCCTGCAGCGGCGCCGGACAGGCGGGAGGCTCCGGTGCGGCGCCGGACAGGCGGGAGGGCAGCGGCGCAGGACAGGCGGGAGGCTCCGGACAGGCGGGAGGCTCCGGCAGCGGCGCCGGACAGGCGGGGGCTCCGGCAGCGGCGCCGGACAGGCGGGAGGCTCCGGCAACGGCGCCGGACAGGCGGGACGCTCCGGCAGCAGCGCCGGACAGGCGGGACGCTCCGGCAGTGGCGTCGGACAGGCGGGAGGCTCCGGACAGGCGGGAGGCTCCGGCAGCGGCGCCGGACAGGCGGGAGGCTCCGGCAGCGGCGCCGGACAGGCGGGAGGCTCCGGCAGCGGCGCCGGACAGGCGGGAGCACCTGCAGGGAGGAGACTGAGAGACAGCCTGGTGCGTGGGGCTGCCACAGGAACTACCAGGCTGGGGAGACTTTCAGGAGGCTTGGTGTTAGGAGGAGCCTGAAAGACCGGGCTGTGGGGAGCACTGGAGCTCTGGTGCGCAACCTTGGCACCACTTCCCCAGGCTGGACAACTACTCGAGCCCGGACCCTCAAGAGTGCAGGCACAGGTTGAACCGGGCTGTGGGTAAGCACGGGAGATCTAGTGCTTACTACACGCACCTCTCCCCTAGGCTCCACTCCCACAGTTGCCCGGTACGAGCGGAGCGCAGGCAGAGGACGCACTGCACCCTCCCAGCGCCCCGGAGACACAGCACGCAGAGCCGGCGCAGGATAACCTGGACCAAGACTGCGTACCGGCGACCAGACCCGCTGAGCAGGCACCATACGCCCTGGCTCAATGCCCACACTCGCATGGCACTCTCGGGGCTGCCCTATAGCGCACCGGGCTATGGACACGCACTGGCGACACCGTGCGCTCAACCGCATAACACGGTGCCTGACCAGTAATGCGCTGCTCATAATAAGCACGAGGAGTGAGCTCAGGTCTGCTACCTGGCTTAGTACCACACCTCGTGTGCCCCCCCAAAAAAAAAAAAATTTGGGGCTGCCTCTCGTACCTGTCGCACTGCCGTGCTGGCTCCTCATATTGCCGCCGATCAGCTGCTGCCTCCAGCTCTGCTTTGGGGCTGCGATTTTCCCCAGCCAACCTCATTCTCCTGTAACCTTCCTTGCATTGCTCCATCGAATCCCAGGCGGGCTCCGGCACTCTCCTGGGTCGACCGCCCACCTATCTATCTCCTCCCAAGTTGTGTAGTCCAGATTCAGCTCTGATGCTGGCCGCTGTTGTTGCTGCTGCTGCTGTCGTCGCTGTCCTTTACCACGCCGCTTGGTCCGATTGTGGTGGGTGATTCTGTAACGAGTTTCCTCCTCTTCTTCCGAAGAGGAGAGGCGAAACGGATCAGAGGACCAATACGCGGCGTGGTAATTTTCCATGGTACTTTTTAATGCTATCAGGTACACATGAACAAACTAACAAAACAAAAATGTGAAAACTCAAATTACAGTCCTATCTGGTGCACACACAGAGACAGGAAACAATCACCCACAAACACACAGTGAAACCCAGGCCACCTAAGTATGATTCTCAATCAGAGACAACTAATGACACCTGCCTCTGATTGAGAACCATACTAGGCCGAAACATCGAAATAACCAAAACATAGAAAAACAAACATAGACTACCCACCCAACTCACGCCCTGACCATACTAACTAAACACAAAACACAGAAAATAAAAGTCAGAACGTGACAGTACCCCCAAAGGTGCGGACTCCGGCCGCAAAACCTTGACCTATAGGGGAGGGTCTGGGTGAGCGTCTGTCCTTGATGCGGTTCTGGCGCGGGACGCGGACCCACTTCACGATTGTCTTTGTCCGCCTTATTAACAGAACCACATCCTCCATCTCCACTATCTTACTTCCCACCAGGAACATGATGCCGAAGAGGACGCTCCACATGATCCAGGACACCAGCACCATGGTGGCTTCATTGAAAGCGTTGAAGAAGCGTATGAGCTCCTCCCCCTCTTCTCCCAGCTTCCTCAGTGCCACACCGAACACCATGGCAAAGAGAACCAGGCCCAAGATGTTCATACCATCTGGTTCTGTGCCCACAGGAACCATGGCAACCCCTCTCAATGACCCCACTGGACAGAGGGGCAGCTCGGGACAGAGGGGCAGAAGCAGAGGGGCAGGGGCTCTGGCGCCTCTGGGCTGAGGGGCTCTGGCGCCTCTGGGCTGAGGGGCTCTGGCGCCTCTGGGCTGAGGGGCTCCGGCAGCGGCGCCGGACAGGCGGGAAGAAAGCGCTCCGGCAGCGGCGCAGGACAGGCGGGACGCTCCCGGCAGCGGCAGGACAGGCGGGACGCTCCCGGCAGCGGCGCCGGACAGGCGGGACGCTCCCGGCAGCGAGCGCCGGACAGGCGGGCAGCTCGGCAGCGACGCCCGGACAGGCGGGAGCACCTGCAGAGAGGAGACAGAGAGACAGCCTGGTGCGTGGAGCTGCTACAGGAGGGCAGCGGCGCCGGACAGGCGGGACAGGAAACAATCACCCACAAACACACAGTGAAACCCAGGCCACCTAAGTATGATTCTCAATCAGAGACAACTAATGACACCTGCCTCTGATTGAGAACCATACTAGGCCGAAACATCGAAATAACCAAAACATAGAAAAACAAACATAGACTACCCACCCAACTCACGCCCTGACCATACTAACTAAACACAAAACACAGAAAATAAAGGTCAGAACG
>NC_068439.1:60967886-60973745 GCF_023373465.1 Oncorhynchus keta | reverse complement strand
TCTGTTACAACCCACAGTACCGCACTACCTGAACAACACTAATTAACCACAATTTGAATAATGACCCACCCACTCTTAGTCCAAACTTGATTTCCCCCAACGTTTAAGTCTATGTACAGTTGAAGTCGGAAACCCCACCTCTTCAAGGAATACCTAGGATAGGGTAAGTAAGGGTAAGTAATCCTTCTCACCCCCCCCTCTCTCCCCCAACAAGATTTAGATGCAAGTGGCTGTTCCACTGGTTGTCATAGGTGTTTGCACCAATTTGTAAGTCGCTCTGGATAAGAGCGTCTGCTAAATGACTTAAATGTAAATGTAAATGTAAATGTAAGTTTACATACACCTTAGCCAAATACATTTAAACTCAGTTTTTCACAATTCCTGACATTTATTCCAAGTAAATATTCCCTGTCTTAGGTCAGTTAGGATCATCACTTTATTTCACCACTTTATTTTAAGACTGTGAATTTCATCACATTCTCAATGGGTCAGAAGTTTACATACACTCAATTAGTATTTGGTAGCATTGCCTTTTAAATTGTTTAACTTGGGTCAACCGTTTCGGGTAGCCTTCCACAAGCTTCCCACAATAGGGTGAATTTTGGTCCATTCCTCCTGACAGAGCTGGTGTAACTGAGTCAGGTTTGTAGGCCTCTTTGCTCACACACGCTTTTTCAGTTCTGCTCACACATTTTCTATAGGATTGAGGTCAGGGCTTTGTGATGGCCACTCCAATACCATGACTTTGTTGTCCTTAAGCCATTTTGCCACAACTTAGGAAGTATGCTTGGGGTCATTGTCCATTTGGAAGACCCATTTGCGACCAAGCTTTAACTTCCTGGCTGATGTCTTGAGATGTTCCTTCAATATATCCACGTACTTTTACTCCCTTATGATGCCATCCATTTTGTGAAGTGCACCAGTCCCTCCTGCAGCAAAGCACCCCCACAACATGATGCTGCCACCCCTGTGCTTCAGGGTTGGGATGGTGTTTTTCAGCTTGCAAGCTTTTTCCTCCTCATCAGACCAGAGGACATTTCTCCAAAAAGTACGATCTTTGTCCCCATGTGCAGTTGAATACCGTAGTCTGTTTTTGTTGTTGTTTTTTACCCCCTATTTTCTCCCCAATTTCATTGTATCCTATTGGTAGTAGTTACAGTCTTGTCTCATCGCTGCAACTCCTGTACGGACTCGGGAGAGGCAAAGGTCGAGAGCCACGAGTCCTCCGAAACACATCACAAGACACCCCAACCAAACCGCACTGCTTCTTGACACAATGCACATCCAACCCGGAAGCACCAATGTGTCAGAGGAAACACCGTACACCAGGCGACCTGATCAGCGTGCACTGCGCCCGGCCCGCCACAGGAGTTGCTTGTGCGCAAACGGCCAAACTCTACATAACCCGGACGACGCTGGGCCAATTCTGCGCCGCCCCATGGGCCTCCCGGTCGCGGCCGGCTGCGACAGAGCCTGGGCTCAAACCCAGAATCTCTGGTGGCACAGCTAGCACTGCGATGCCTTAGACCACTGCGCCACCCAGGAGGCCCAGTCTTTTTTATGGTGGTTTTGGAGCAGTGGCTTCTTCCTTGCTTAGCGGCTTTGAGGTTATGTTTATATAGGATTCGTTTTTACTGTGGATATAGATACTTTTGTACCGGTTTCCTCCAGCATCTTCACAAGGTTCTTTGCTCTTGTTCTGGATTTGATTTGCACTTTTTGCACCAAAGTACATTCATCTCTAGGAGACAGAACGCTTCTCCTTCCTGAGCAGTATGACGGCTGCATGGTCCCATGGTGTTTATGCTTGCGTACTATTGTTTATACAGATGAACGTGGTACCTTCAGGCGTTTGGAAAAATAAAAATAAATCTGAGGTCTTGGCTGATTTCTTTAGATTTTTCCGTAATGTCAAGCAAACAGGCACTGACTTTGAAGGTAGGCCTTGAAATACATCCACAGGTACACCCCCAATTGACTCAAATGATGTCAATTAGCCTATCAGAAGCTTCTGAAGCCATGACATAATTTTCTGGAATTTTCCACGCTGTTTAAAGGCACAGTCAACTTAGTGTATGTAAACTTCTGACCCACTGGATTTGTGGTCCAGTAAATTATAAGTGAAATAATCTGTCTCAACAGTTGTTGGAACAACAAAGTAGATATCCTAACCGACTTGCCAAAACTATAGTTTGTTAACAAGAAATTTGTGGAGTGGTTGAAAAACGGGTTTTATTGACTCCTACCTAAGTGTATGTACATTTCTGACTTCAAATGTATATATCAACAACTTCAAGTCATGAAATATTAAAATAATGTTGGTTAAAAAAGTCTTTGCACCAGTTTGCATCAGATATTTTCACAGGTACACAGGCTCAAACCTACTGGATATAGGCTTCCAGCTATTCTCAATTATGTGTCACGCAACTCTTTCCTTTTCACTGGTATGATACATTCCCAGTGGATGGCAAAATGAACCAAAACCCAGATAGATGTTTTTACTTCATTCTGGAGGTAGATAGCTCCAGCTTCAGCTAGTGTACCAGGAGATTGTGCTGTGACAAATAACTTCCCTCTTCACCCCCCCGCTCTGGAATGTACCCTGATGGGGAGAGGGCTTACATAGACCCCCTCACCTAGCTCTTACCTAGCCCTGCAACATCTGTTGTGGTTCAAATGCCTGTCATACCGTGGTCAAGGTATACATCAAGGACAGAGAGAAAAAAAACTTGTTTGCCTTTGTGTCTGGAATTTTCTGTGGTGCCTATTGTGTAGCTGTGTAGTACTGTATATATCTGCAGCCCCATGTTTGGCATCAGACACAGAGAGGTTGCTGCTGCTGCGGAAAACACTCACCTCTTAGCTGTTGGAGAAACACTTAAAATATTAGCATCACGGCTACTTGGGCTAATCTGAACTGCTGTAACATAACTGTTTAATGGTGAAATGGTGTATCCCTGCATTGATGGTAGTCATGAGCCCAAAGAGGTGAAAGCCGTGTTCAAATTAATTACGCCTAGTTTAAGGCGTGCTGCACTTTGCACGGTCTATACTGCAGCCTGCCCTGTTGTATACTCACAGCCATGCCTGTGTGATCTCATTTGATTATTAGTGATGCCTTGCTACATCAATATTTCATCTGGCAATGAAATACTGGCTCACCGAAATGTCAATGTTTAAACAGTACATTGACCCAGGGCAACTCTCTATGGCAGGGGTGTCAAAGTCAAATGGACGGAGGGCCAAATAAAAATTTAGCTACAAGCCGAGGGCCGGACTGTTCGAATGTTCATTGAAAAATTTTTAAATGACGCATATAGTCTAGTGAACCTAATTGAACCTACTGAAAACCTAACAAATATATTCCAATATGATCAGATAAATAAAGCAATATTTTCTTATGGCTCTGTCAGTAATCTTTAATTTTCAACAGACACAAAAGACAAATTTCCTTTATATAAAAATCCCCATAACATGAACATTAAATGAAAGAAACCGTATTCAAGGCACCATCAGTAGCCTATATTTTCTATTTTAGCAAAAGTGGGCTAAATTTACTTCAAAGAAAAAAACAATAATAGCAATTTTCTATCATCCACTCAACTGAAATATTTTTAAAATATAATTGGATTGAAATACAATAAAATAAAGTGCAAAAATCTATTAATCAAAAACAACACTTTGTTTAAGGAGAAGTAACATGCAGTGAAAACAAATATTAAACTTTAACTTTTAAACTTGAACTGAGTAAAACTCTAAATATGTGATTGCACAGTAATGTTCACTTGTTTGAGGTTGAGGGTGATACTTGGTGGTGTCCCATCTTTTCCACAAGTTCATCAATGTTCGGGGTAAGGCTCTGAGCTGAGGAAATCCTCAGAATTGAGTGGAGGTGTTCAGCAGTAAGTCGACTTCTGTGTGATGTTTTGTTCAAGTTCATCAAAGAAAACAGTTGTTCACACAGGTATGTGCTGCCAAACATAGACAACGTTTGAGCAGCCTGGATGCGCAGCTGGGGCATTGTGTCGGGGAGGAAACGGGCGAACTCCGCAGCACCCACTGCCGCATATTTTGCCCTCAGTGCATCATTGCATTGGAGGTCAATCAACTCCATTTGGAGGTTTGGTGGTGAGCTTTCCACGTCAACAGCAAATGGGTTACCGAGCAGTTCCAACCTGCTTTTTTGTGCTTCAAAGTCAGCAAATCGGCGTCGAAAGTCAGCGGCAAGCATACCTATTTTATCAGCCAACTGTGCGCTCGGGAACGCACTGGTAGAGAGCTTCTCTTTCATGGTCTGGCAGCTGGGAAAGTGGCTCAAATTTTCTTTCCGCATCTGCGTCTCCCACAGAGTCAGTTTGGTTTTAAATGCCTTCACTGTACTGTACATATCAGAGATGACACGATCCCGACCCTGCAGCTGCAAGTTCATTGCATTCAGATGACTCGTAATGTCACACAGAAAAGCCATTTCACACAGAAACATTTCGTCTCAGAGTTGTGTTGTGTCTTTCCCTTTGCTGTCCAAGAACAGACAAATCTCCTCACGAAGCTCGAAACATCTTTGAAGCACCTTTCCCTGGCTTAGCCATCGCACCTCTGTGTGATAAGGCAAATCACCATGCTCCGTTTCTAACTCCGTCAGAAATGCCTTGAACTGGCGGTGATTCAAACCTTTGGCTCTGATAAAGTTAACTGTGCGCGTGATGATGCTCATTACATGCTCCATTTTCAAGGCTTTACCGCACAACGCTTCCTGGTGTATGATACAATGATAAGCTGTCAGCTCACCTGTCGCGTTTTCCTCTTGCATCTTTTCCCGTATCTTCGCCACCAGTCCGCTCCTGTGTCCACACATCGCAGGTGCTCCGTCGGTTGTCAAACCCACGAGTTTTTCCCAAGGCAGCTCCATCTCATTTACATCTTGACACCTCTTCATACAAATCATGCCCCGTAGTTGTGCCATGCATAGGACGTAAAGCCAAAAACTCCTCTGTCACGCTTAGGCTGGAGTCCACTCCGCGGATGAAAATTGACAACTGGGCAATGTCAGAAATGTCGGTGCTCTCATCCACAGCCAAGGAATATGCAATGAAATCTTTTCCTTTTTCACAAGCTGCTCTTTTAGATTGATGGACAACTGGTCTACTCTCTCGGCAATGGTGTTTCTGCTCAGACTCACTTTTAAAAAGAGTTGCCTTTTTTCTGGGCAAACTTCGTCACAAACTTTAATCATGCAGTTTTTGATGAAATCCCCCTCCGTAAATGGCCGGGCTGATTTAGCGATCTCTTCTGCCAAAATAAAACTGGCCTTGACAGCAGCCTGGCCTTGTGATTTGGCTTTTTGAACAGAGCCTGTCGAGATTTGAGGCCTCGTTTTAATTCCTCTGCCTTTTGTAGCCTTTGTTCCATGTCCATATTCTTGTTTTTGTCCGCGTGTTTCGTTTCATAATGTCGTCTCAGATTATACTCTTTCAGTACGCCACACTTTCTCCACACAGAAGACACACAGGTTTTCCAGCTACCTCCGTGAACAAATACTCCGACTCCCACCTTGTTTGAAACCCCGGTTCTCAGTGTCCACCTTCCGTTTTGCCATTTTTGATGGGTATCTGAAAGTTAATTTTACTGTGATGCTGACAACTGCTGTGCCAATAAATATTGAAATGAAGCAGCCTACTGCTCGGTGCGTCACCGTTGCATTGTGGGAAATGTAGTATTGGTGCGTGTAAAAGATCTGCGGGCTGCCGGCTTGCTGCGGTCTGCGGGCCGGTTCTAATAATAAATCAAGATCATCCCAGGGGCCGTAAAAACCTTCTCGCGGGCCGGATGTGGCCCGCGGGCCTTGACTCTGACATATGT
>NC_068439.1:60960428-60967786 GCF_023373465.1 Oncorhynchus keta | reverse complement strand
AAAGCTCTACAGTGGAGATTAGAGTATCTGTCCCATAGGACCACTTTAAGCCATACATTCCACAGAGCTGGGCATTATGCCAGAGTGGCCAGAAAAAAGCCATTGCTTAAAGAAAAAAAATATGTTTGGTGTTCGCCAAAGGCATGTTGGGATACTCCCCAAACATATGGAAGAAAGTACTCTGGTCAGATGAGACTAAAATTGTGCTCTTTTTTGGCCATCAAGGAAAACGCTGTCTGGACACTTTTAAATGTGCCTTTAGAGGCCATGCAATTCAGTACTCATCTTTAAAACAAATGCAATTTAGAGTTTATATTAACAAAGAAATGGAAGGACTAATAGTACAGATAGATTGCAATAAAAACTGTACTATAGACGCACAAGATAAGTTTTAAAAAATAATTACAAATGGAGAAAAAGAAATGAGGGAACTTATTCAAGAAAGATCAAGTGTAATATATTATTTAAAGATAAAACTAATTGGACTGCACATGAGGAAAAATCTCAACATTTTTAAATATATATATTCAACATAAAAATGCTACAAAAATAATTTACTGAAACTTGTGACAAATGATTGAGTCACCCATGATTTACCAAACAATATTTTTAAAGAGAAAGAAAAGTACTTTAAGAACATGTTTTTGTTTGTCTCCTCCATCTCCACAGTTGCACGGATTTATTTCTATTAAAAAAATTAACAGCTGTACAGAAAGACTAATGTGAAGGCCAAATTACAGAGGAGGAACTTATTGATGCAATTAAACCATTTAAGTTCAGGAAAACTCCAGGGTTGGATGGCATACTAGTGGAGGTATACCAAACCTTTTTTATATACTCAGAGGACCGTTATCAGCATGTTTTAGCACTCCTACAAAAAATGGTTTATCAGATGCTCAACAAGAAGGTCTAATTTCATTATTACTGAAACAGGATCCAAGTGATAAATATAAAGATCCAGTTCATGTAAAAAATTGAAGGCCCCTTACACTTTAGTGTTGTCATGCAAAAATTCCAGCGAAATGCATAGCGCCTATAATTAAAAGGTATTGTTGGCTATTATTCATCCTAATCAGAAAGTTTTTTACGTAAACGATACATTGAGATAATATAAGACAAGAACTGGAAACAATAGAACACACTATGAAAAATCTGGAAATCAGGCCTGGTATTCATAGCTGACTTTGAAAAGGATTTTGATATAGTAAGGAATTTGGAATTTATATATATATACATGCCTGAATATATCAATTTTGAAGAATCTCTTATAAAATGGGTTAAAAGTTATTTTTTTATAGTAACCTAGGTATAAAATAGTAAATAATGGCTACTTCTCTGTAAGTATTAAACTGTCAAGAGGAGTAAAACAAGGTTGTCCACTAACTGCATATCTATTTATTATGGCCATCAAAATGTTAGCCACTGTTGTAACTCCCCATCCAGTGTCCGGGGATCGTTGTCATCATCTGACACTAATTAGCATAACGCAACTGACATAAATATTGCTAGAAAATATTCCTATTCATGAAATCACAAGTGAAATATTGAAACACAGCTTAGCCTTTTGTTAATCACCCTGTCATCTCAGATTTAGAAAATATGCTTTACAGCCAAAGCAAGACAAGCATTTGTGTAAGTTTATCGATAGCTTAGCATAGCTTTATGTCCAGCTAGCAGTAGGCAACTTGGTCACGAGAATCAGAAAAGCAATCAAATTAAATTGTTTACCTTTGATGAGCTTCGATGTTTTCACTCACGAGACTCCCAGTTAGATAGCAAATATTCCTTTTCCAAAAATATTATTTTTGTAGGCGAAATAGCTCCGTTTGTTCTTCACGTTTGGCTGAGAATATCGACAGAAACATGGCAAACGTTGTTTATAATCAATCCTCAAGGTGTTTTTAAAATATCTATTCGATAATATATCAACTGGGACAGTTGGCTTTTCAATAGGACTGAGAGGAAAATGGCTACCTCTGTATTTTACGCAAGAATCACTCGCAAGAATCACTCTGAACGGGTGACCACTTACGCAATATAGTCGCTTACGCTCATTCTTCAACATAAATGCGTGAAACTGCGTCAAAATGCTGTGTAGACACCTTGGGGAATACGTAGAAAAAGGAATCTGGGTGATAGCCCATTCACTGCTCAATAGGACGCATCGGAACGCAGAGCTTTCAAAACATGAGTCACTTCCGGATTGATTTTTTCTCAGGCTTTTACCTGCAATATCAGTTCTGTTATACTCACAGACAATATTTTTACAGTTTTGGAAACTTTAGACTGTTTTCTATCCTAAGCTGTCAATCATATGCATATTCTAGCATCTTGTCCTGACAAAATAGCCTTTTTTTAATTATTATTATTTTTTTACCTTTATTTAACCAGGCAAGTCAGTTACGAACATATTCTTATTTTCAATGACGGCCTGGGAACAGTGGGTTAACTGCCTGTTCAGGGGCAGAACGACAGATTTGTACCTTGTCAGCTCGGGGTTTGAACTCGCAACCTTCCGGTTACTAGTCCAACGCTCTAACCACTAGGCTGCCGCCCGTTCCAAAAATGAAAATACCCCTCTAGTTACAAGAAGTTGTTTAAAATCCGATCCAACAATAATATCAAAGGGTTAGAAATCAATGGCTTAAAAACAACGATGTTATGCTTTCTTTTAAATCTACAATTTGGCTCCTCACAGCCTCATAGAGGATCTAGATATTTTCTAACCTCTAATGATATATTACGTATTCGATCATGAAAACATGATACTTTGACTTTGCCATGTAGTTTACCAATAAAATGGTCTGACGGTGATGTGGGCATACACAGTATACATACAGTTGAAGTCGGACTTTTACATACACCTTAGCCAAATAAATTTAAAATCAGTTTTTCCACAATTCCTGACATTTAATCCTACTAAAAATGCCCTGTCTTGGGTCAGATAGGATCACCACTTTTTATTTTAAGAATGTGAAATGTCAGAATAATAGTAGAAATAATTATTTATTTCAGCTTTTATTTATTTCATCACGTTCCCAGTGGGTCAGAAGTTTACATACACTCAATTAGTATTTGGTAGCATTGCCTTTAAATTGTTTGAATTGTGTCAAACGGCAGAGGTAGCCTAGTGGTTAGAGTGTTCGACTAGAAACTGGAAGGTTGCAAGTTCAAACCCCTGAGCTTACAGGGTACAAATCTGTCATTCTGCCCCTAAACAGGCAGTTAACCTACTGTTCCTAGGCTGTCATTGAAAATATGAATTTGTTCTTAACTGACTTGCCTAGTTAAATAAGGTTAAAAAAAACATTTTGGGTGGCTTCCCACAATATGTTTGGTGAGTTTTGGCACATTCCTCTGACAGAGCTGGTGTAACTGAATCAGGTTTGTAGGGCTCCTTGCTCACACATGCTTTTTCAGTTCTGCCCACAATTTTTTATAGGATTGAGGTCAGGGCTTTGTTATGGCCAATTCAACACCTTGACTTTGTTGTCCTTAAGCCATTTGCCACAACCTTGGGTCGCTTGGGGTCATTGTCCATCTGGAAGACCCATTTGCAGCCAAGCTTTAACTTCCTGACTGATGTCTTGAGATGTTGCTTCAGTATATCCACATAATTTTCCTCCCTCATGTTGCCATCTATTTTGTGAAGTGCGCAGTCCCTCCTGCCTTAAAGCACCCCCACAACATGCTGCCACCCCGTGCTTCACGGTTGAGATGGTGTACTTGCATGCAAGTCTCCCCCAAACATATATTTTTTTTCCACCTTTATTTAACCAGGTAGGCAAGTTGAGAACAAGTTCTCATTTACAATTGCGACCTGGCCAAGATAAAACAAAGCAGTTTGACACATACAACGACACAGAGTTACACATGAGTAAAACAAACATACAGTCAATAATACAGTATAAACAAGTCTATATACGATGTGAGCAAATGAGGTGAGATAAAGGGAGGTAAAGGCAAAAAAGGCCATGGTGGCAAAGTAAATACAATATAGCAAGTAAAACACTGGAATGGTAGATTTGCAATGGAAGAATGTGCAAAGTAAAAATAAAAATAATGGGGTGCAAAGGAGCAAAATAAATAAATTAATTAAATACAGTAGGGAAAGAGGTAGTTGTTTGGGCTAAATTATAGGTGGGCTATGTACAGGTGCAGTAATCTGTGAGCTGCTCTGACAGTTGGTGCTTAAAGCTAGTGAGGGAGATAAGTGTTTCCAGTTTCAGAGATTTTGTAGTTTGTTCCAGTCATTGGCAGCAGAGAACTGGAAGGAGAGGCTACAAAGAAAGAATTGGTTTTGGGGGTGACTAGGGAGAGATATACCTGCTGGAGCGTGTGCTACAGGTGGAGATGCTATGGTGGCCAGCGAGCTGAGATAAGGGGGGACTTTACCTAGCAGGGTACATAACGATGATCATTATGGCCAAACAGTTCTATTTTGTTTCATGAGACCAGAGGACATTTCTCCAAAAAGTACGATCTTTGTCCCCAAAGTGCAGTTGCAAACTGTGAATCTGGCTTTTTTATGGTGGTTTTTGAGCAGTGGATTCTTCCTTGCTGAGCGGCCTTTCAGGTTATGTCGATATAGGACTCATTTTACTATGGATATAGATACATTTTGTATCTGTTTCCTCCAGCATCTTAACAAGGTCCTTTGCTGTTGTTCTGGGATTGATTTGCACTTTTTTCGCACCAAAAGTACGTTCATCTCTGAGAGACAGAACACGTCTCCTTCCTGGGATAGATGGCTGTGTGGTCCCATGGTGTTTATACTTGCGTACTTCCTTGTTTGTACAGATGAACATGGTACCTTCAAGGATTTGAAATTGCGCCAAGGATGAACCAGACTTGTGGAGGTCTACAATTTTTTTTCTGAGGTCTTGGCTGATTTCTTTTGATTTCCCCATGATGTTAAGCAAAGAGGCACTGAGTTTGAAGGTAGGCCTTGAAATACATCCACAGGTGCACCTCTAATTGACTCAAATTATGTTAATTAGACTATCAGAAGCTTCTAAATCCATGACATCATTTTTCTGGAATTTTCCAAGCTTTTAAAGGCACATTCAACTTAGTGTATGTAAACTTCTGACCCACTGGTATTGTAATACAGTGAATTCTAAGTTAAATAATCTGTCAGTAAACAATTGTTGGAAAAATTATTTGTGTCATGCACAAAGTGGATGTCCTAATCGATTTTCCAAAACTATAGTTTGTTAACAAGACATTTGTGGAGTGATAGAAAACTAGTTTTAATGACTCTAACCTAAGTGTATGTAAACTTCCGACTTCAACTGTATCCCGAAGAAAATATTATCTTACTATAATACAGTGCCTCATAAGGAAGTATTCGGCCCTTGAACTTTGCGAACTTCTTTGCCATTTCAGGCTTCAAACATAAAGATATAAAACTGTGTTTTTTGTGAAGAATCAACAACAAGTGGGACACAATCATGAAGTGGAACAACATTTATTGGATATTTCAAACTTTTTAACAAATCCAAAACGGAAAAATTGGGCGTGCAAAATTATTCAGCTGCGATTACAGCTGTAAGTCACTTGGGGTATGTCTCTATCAGTTTTGCACATCGAGAGACTGACATTTTTTCCCATTCCTCCTTGCAAAACAGCTCGAGCTCACTGAGGTTGGATGGAGAGCATTTGTGAACAGCAGCTTTCAGTTCTTTCCACAGATTCTCGATTGGATTCAGGTCTGGACTTTGACTTGGCCATTCTAACACCTGGATATGTTTATTTTTGAACCATTCCATTGTAGATTTTGCTTTATGTTTTGGATCATTGTCTTGTTGGAAGACAAATCTCCGTCCCAGTCTCAGGTCTTTTGCAGACTCCATCAGGTTTCTTCCAGAATGGTCCTGTATTTGGCTCCATCCATCTTCCGATCAATTTTAACCATCTTCCCTGTCCCTGCTGAAGAAAAGCAGGCCCAAACCATGATGCTGCCACCACCATGTTTGACAGTGTGGATGGTGTGTTCAGGGTGATGGGCTGTGTTGCTTTACGCCAAACATAACGTTTTGCATTGTTGCCAAAGTTCAATTTTGAATTTCATCTGACCAGAGCACCTTCTTCCACATGTTTGGTGTGTCTCCCAGGTGGCTTGTGGTAAACTTTAAACGACACTTTTATGTATATCTTTAAGAAATGGCTTTCTTCTTGCCACTCTTCCATAAAGGCCAGATTTGTGCAATATACGACTGATTGTTGTCCTATGGACAGAGTCTCCCACCTCAGCTGTAGATCTCTGCAGTTCATCCGGGAGTGATCATGGGCCTCTTGGCTGCATCTCTGATCAGTCTTCCTTGTATGAGCTGAAAGTTTAGAGGACGGCCAGGTCTTGGTAGATTTGCAGTGGTCTGATACTCCTTCCATTTCAATATTATCGCTTGCACAGTGCTCCTTGGGATGTTTAAAGCTTGGAAAATCTTTTGTATCCAAACGGCTTTAAAACTTCTTCACAGCAGTATCTCGGACCTGCCTGGTGTGTTCCTTGTTCTTCATGATGCTCTGTGCGCTTTTAACGGACCTCTGAGACTATCACAGTGCAGGTGCATTTATACGGAGACTTGATTACACACAGGTGGATTGTATTTATCATCATTAGTCATTTAGGTCAACATTGGATCATTCAGAGATCCTCACTGAACTTCTGGAGAGTTTGCTGCACTGAAAGTAAAGGGGCTGAATAATTTTGCACGCCCAATTTTTCAGTTTTTGATTTGTTAAAAATTTTGAAATATCCAATAAATGTCGTTCCACTTCATGATTGTGTCCCATTTGCTGTTGATTCTTCACAAAAAAATACAGTTTTATATATTTATGTTTGATGCCTGAATGTGGCAAAAGGTCGCAGTTCAGGGGGCGGAACACTTTCGCAAGACACTGTACATTTTAATAGAAAGTCAGCAAATATAGATACGATTTTGCTACCATGAGTTTGACAGTGCATGTCAGAGCAAAAACCAAGCCATGAGGTCGAAGGAATTGTCCATAGAGCTCCGAGACAGGATTGTGTCGAGGCACCGTCTGGCCACTGGGGAAGGGTACCAAATATTTCTGCAGCATTGAAGGTCCCCAAGAACACAGTGAACTCCATCATTCTTAAATGGAAGAGGTTTGGAACCAGCAAGACTCTTCCTAGAGCTGGCCGCCCGGGTCAAGCTGAGCAATTGGGGGAAAAGCGGGGCCTTGGTCAGGAAGTTGACCAAGAACCCGATGGTCACTTCTCACAGAGCTCCAGAGATCCTCTGTGGAGATGGAAGAAACTTCCTGAAGGACAACTATCTCTGTAGCACTCCACCAAACAGGCCTTTATGGTAGAGTGGCCAGATGGAAGC
>NC_068439.1:60949402-60960328 GCF_023373465.1 Oncorhynchus keta | reverse complement strand
TGTTGGGTAAGGACTACAATACAGAGCTGTCTATTTGTTAGGTGTTGGGTAAGGACTACAATACAGAGCTGTCTGTTGGTGTTGGGTAAAGGACTACAATACAGAGCTGTCTGTTGGTGTTGGGTAAAGGACTACAAATACAGAGCTGTCTGTTGGTGTTGGGTAAAGGATTACAATACAGAGCTGTCTGTTGGTGTTGGGTAAAGGACTACAATACAGAGCTGTCTGTTGGTGTTGGGTAAAGGACTACAATACAGAGCTGTCTGTTGGTGTTGGGTAAAGGATTACAATACAGAGCTGTCTGTTGGTGTTGGGTAAGGACTACAATACAGAGCTGTCTGTTGGTGTTGGGTAAAGGACTACAATACTGAGCTGTATGTAGGTGTTGAGAAAAGGACTACAATACAGAGCTGTCTGTTGGTGTTGAGTAAAGGACTACAACAGAGCTGTCTGTTGGTGTTGGGTAAAGGACTACAACACAGACAAGATGCTGTTCATACTCTGAGTGTCAGTATTATGTGTTTGGTTGTATGTGCAGAAGAAGCTAAAGGGGTATATGTACAGTGCAACTGGTTTGGCCATGCCACCAGCCCAACGCCTCATCTTGAAGATGAATTAGCCCAGAATCATCTGTGGACTTTGGACAGGCTTGATAGGGAACAGAGCGTGACATCATTTCCCCAGACAAGCCAGTCCATGAGCCTGAGCCTGAGTAGACACACACACACACACACACACACACACACACACACACACACACACACACACACACACACACACACACACACACACACACACACACACACACACACACACACACACACACACACACACACACACACACACACACACACACACAGACACACACACACACACACAACCGCATACACACACACAATATCACGCCAGCACACAATTGTCCTCTTTCTCACTCTCTTTCTCTCCTCATCCTCCTCTATCAGTGAGAGGCCTAATATGGGGTGCTGGGAGAGTTCAGTGGTCTGAGCATAGTGATTGGGGTGTCGAGCCAAAAGGCCGGGCCGGGCCCCGCAGGCTGAGAGCCATTTAGAGAGGGAAAATCAGCTCCTTTCAACATGAGGTCATGCTTAATGCAACGGGAACTCTGGCGGCCTCGCCAGTGTCCCCAGCCTGATATACAGTTACCAATCAAACAAGTGGCCAGACGGACACAGACAAAAGGAGAGGCGGTAAGTGTCGCCATGCTAAGGTCCTGGGGAGGCTAGGTTGAGGGGAGGGAGGGGAAGGGAGGGACTGTGGGACACTCTGGGAGACCAACTGTGGGACAGGGCATAGAGGAAAACACCTCTCGCTGTGTCTGTGTACCGGCCCTCTGCTCTGAGATGCTCCAACAGGCATTTCTGCAGACTGCTGCAATGCTAGAAAGAGCAACAACAAAAGTCAGCAGCATGCAGCCAGGTTTTTAGGATGTTTCTCCTGGAGGTGGTAACGGCTAAACATGCATGCTGAGTGCATTGTGGGATAAACCATGTGACCCAGCGTTGACTCTCTATGTTGTTGGAGGTGCAATTATGGGATTTCTCCAGCTAAGCAGCAGAACCAAGTATCCCTAGTTAATTCATGCTCCACAGCTGTAGACGTTTAATGTACATGTTTCCATTTAGCCCTGGATGAAACACATCACATCCTTTCTCTGGAAGGAAAAAGAAGGAGAATGAAGAAAAAAGTCCAAGATAAAAAAAGAAAAGGGCTTCATGTCGGTCTTAATTGTCTATGGAAAGACGGTCATATTTTCCACCGGGTAAGTTCCACCGGGTAAGCTTGAAACCATTACCGAGCCAGCCTTCATTACATTTTCCACAACATTTTGCAGAAATGACAGGAAGCAGCTGGAATGGTACCGATTAATTGTCTTCCTTACTTACAACACCATGCTTCATTGAAAGCCCACCGTATTTTCACCTACAGTAGAACTTCATGAGGTAGTCTGAACTTTAAATCAACATAAAATGAGCAACCAACAGTTAACCTTTAAAACCATGTAACCGTAGGAAAGAAGGACGCTTCCTTACGGACATGTCAGCTGTGAATATCTTGGATGGAGGATTAACACAGGTTTAATTAAGCCTGGAAGCTCGTCACGTGACATGTCCCCCTTCCTCCCCATCAACATACCCCTCCTCCCCCACACAGAACCCTCCTCCCTCACACAGATCCCTCCCAGCTCTCAAAGTTGTGGTATTCTATTCCTAATATATACTGCACACCATGGGGACCCCAAGATATCAAACAGGGTGTTGTACTATACATCAAACAGGGTGCTGTACTATATATCAAACAGGGTATTGTACTATATATCAAACAGGGTGTTGAACTATATATCAAACAGGGTGTTGTACTATACATCAAACAGGGTGTTGAACTATATATCAAACAGGGTGTTGAACTATATATCAAACAGGGTGTTGTACTATATATCAAACAGGGTATTGTACTATATATCAAACAGGGTGTTGAACTATATATCAAACAGGGTGTTGTACTATACATCAAACAGGGTGTTGAACTATATATCAAACAGGGTGTTGTACTATATATCAAACAGGGTATTGAACTATATATCAAACAGGGTGTTGTACTATACATCAAACAGGGTGTTGTACTATACATCAAACAGGGTGTTGAACTATATATCAAACAGGGTGTTGTACTATATACCAAACAGGGTATTGTACTATACATCAAACAGGGTGTTGAACTATATATCAAACAGGGTGTTGTACTATATATCAAACAGGGTGTTGTACTATATACCAAACAGGGTGTTGTACTATATATCAAACAGGGTGTTGTACTATACATCAAACAGGGTGTTGAACTATATATCAAACAGGGTGTTGTACTATATATCACACAGGGTGTTGAACTATACATCAAACAGGGAGTGGTACTATATATCAAACAGGGTGTTGTACTATATATCAAACAGGGTGTTGAACTATATATCAAACAGGGTGTTGTACTATATATCACACAGGGTGTTGAACTATATATCAAACAGGGTGCTGTACTATATATCAAACAGGGTATTGTACTATATATCAAACAGGGTGTTGTACTATACATCAAACAGGGTGTTGTACTATACATCAAACAGGGTGTTGAACTATATATCAAACAGGGTATTGTACTATATATCAAACAGGGTGTTGAACTATATATCAAACAGGGTATTGTACTATATATCAAACAGGGTGTTGAACTATACATCAAACAGGGTGTTGTACTATATATCAAACAGGGTGTTGAACTATATATCAAACAGGGTGTTGTACTATACATCAAACAGGGTGTTGTACTATACATCAAACAGGGTGTTGAACTATATATCAAACAGGGTGTTGTACTATATATCAAACAGGGTGTTGTACTATACATCAAACAGGGTGTTGAACTATATATCAAACAGGGTGTTGAACTATATATCAAACAGGGTGTTGAACTATATATCAAACAGGGTGCTGTACTATACATCAAACAGGGTGTTGTACTATACATCAAACAGGGTGTTGAACTATATATCAAACAGGGTGTTGAACTATACATCAAAAAGGGTGCTGTACTATATATCAAACAGGGTGTTGAACTATATATCAAACAGGGTATTGTACTATATATCAAACAGGGTGTTGAACTATACATCAAACAGGGTGTTGTACTATATATCAAACAGGGTGTTGAACTATATATCAAACAGGGTGTTGTACTATACATCAAACAGGGTGTTGAACTATATATCAAACAGGGTGTTGAACTATACATCAAACAGGGTGTTGTACTATACATCAAACAGGGTGTTGAACTATATATCAAACAGGGTATTGTACTATATATCAAACAGGGTGTTGAACTATACATCAAACAGGGTGTTGTACTATATATCAAACAGGGTGTTGAACTATATATCAAACAGGGTGTTGTACTATACATCAAACAGGGTGTTGAACTATATATCAAACAGGGTGTTGTACTATACATCAAACAGGGTGTTGAACTATATATCAAACAGGGTGTTGAACTATATATCAAACAGGGTATTGTACTATATATCAAACAGGGTGTTGAACTATACATCAAACAGGGTGTTGTACTATATATCAAACAGGGTGTTGAACTATATATCAAACAGGGTGTTGTACTATACATCAAACAGGGTGTTGAACTATATATCAAACAGGGTGTTGTACTATATATCAAACAGGGTGTTGTACTATACATCAAACAGGGTGTTGAACTATATATCAAACAGGGTGTTGAACTATATATCAAACAGGGTGTTGAACTATATATCAAACAGGGTGCTGTACTATACATCAAACAGGGTGTTGTACTATACATCAAACAGGGTGTTGAACTATATATCAAACAGGGTGTTGAACTATATATCAAACAGGGTGCTGTACTATATATCAAACAGGGTGTTGAACTATATATCAAACAGGGTATTGTACTATATATCAAACAGGGTGTTGAACTATACATCAAACAGGGTGTTGTACTATATATCAAACAGGGTGTTGAACTATATATCAAACAGGGTGTTGTACTATACATCAAACAGGGTGTTGAACTATATATCAAACAGGGTGTTGAACTATACATCAAACAGGGTGTTGTACTATATATCAAACAGGGTGTTGAACTATATATCAAACAGGGTATTGTACTATATATCAAACAGGGTGTTGAACTATATATCAAACAGGGTGTTGTACTATACATCAAACAGGGTGTTGAACTATATATCAAACAGGGTGTTGAACTATATATCAAACAGGGTGTTGAACTATATATCAAACATGGTGTTGTACTATATATCAAACAGGGTATTGTACTATACATCAAACAGGGTGTTGAACTATATATCAAACAGGGTGTTGTACTATATGTCAAACAGGGTGTTGTACTATATATCAAACAGGGTGTTGTACTATATATCAAACAGGGTGTTGTACTATATATCAAACAGGGTGTTGTACTATATATCAAACAGGGTATTGTACTATACATCAAACAGGGTGTTGAACTATATATCAAACAGGGTGTTGTACTATTTATCAAACAGGGTGTTGTACTATATATCAAACAGGGTGTTGTACTATATATCAAACAGGGTGTGGTACTATATATCAAACAGGGTGT
Source organism: Oncorhynchus keta (assembly GCF_023373465.1). Lineage (NCBI taxonomy): Eukaryota > Metazoa > Chordata > Actinopteri > Salmoniformes > Salmonidae > Oncorhynchus > Oncorhynchus keta. Next base: position 60,955,147 of record NC_068439.1, on the reverse strand, counting down.
TGTACTATATATCAAACAGGGTGTTGTACTATATATCAAACAGGGTGTTGTACTATATATCAAACAGGGTGTGGTACTATATATCAAACAGGGTGTTGTACTATATATCAAACAGGGTGTTGTACTATATCAAACAGGGTGTTGTACTATATATCAAACAGGGTGTTGTACTATATATCAAACAGGGTGTGGTACTATATATCAAACAGGGTGTTGTACTATATATCAAACAGGGTGTTGTACTATATATCAAACAGGGTGTTGTACTATATATCAAACAGGGTGTGGTACTATATATCAAACAGGGTGTTGTACTATATATCAAACAGGGTGTGGTACTATATATCAAACAGGGTGTTGTACTATATATCAAACAGGGTGTTGTACTATATATCAAACAGGGTGTTGAACTATACATCAAACAGGGTGTTGAACTATATATCAAACAGGGAGTGGTACTATATATCAAACAGGGTGTTGTACTATATATCAAACAGGGTGTTGTACTATATATCAAACAGGGTGTTGAACTATACATCAAACAGGGTGTTGAACTATATATCAAACAGGGAGTGGTACTATATATATCAAACAGGGTGTTGTACTATATATCAAACAGGGTGTTGAACTATATATCAAACAGGGTGTTGTACTATATATCAAACAGGGTATTGTACTATACATCAAACAGGGTGTTGAACTATATATCAAACAGCGTGTTGTACTATATATCAAACAGGGTGTTGTACTATATATCAAACAGCGTGTTGTACTATATATCAAACAGGGTATTGTACTATATATCAAACAGGGTGTTGTACTATATATCAAACATGGTGTTGTACTATATATCAAACAGGGTATTGAACTATATCAAACAGGGTGTTGTACTATATATCAAACAGGGTGTTGTACTATATATCAAACAGGGTGTTGAACTATATATCTAACAGGGTGTTGTACTATATATCAAACAGGGTGTTGTACTATACATCAAACAGGGTATTGAACTATATATCAAACAGGGTATTGAACTATATATCAAACAGGGTGTTGTACTATATATCAAACAGGGTATTGTACTATATATCAAACAGGGTGTTGTACTATATATCAAACAGGGTATTGTACTATATATCAAACAGGGTGTTGAACTATATATCGAACAGGGTGTTGTACTATATATCAAACAGGGTGTTGTACTATATATCAAACAGGGTATTGTACTATACATCAAACAGGGTGTTGAACTATATGTCAAACAGGGTGTTGTACTATATATCAAACAGGGTATTGTACTATATATCAAACAGGGTGTTGAACTATATATCAAACAGGGTGTTGTACTATATATCAAACAGGGTGTTGTACTATATATATCAAACAGGGTGTTGTACTATATATCAAACAGGGTATTGTACTATACATCAAACAGGGTGTTGAACTATATGTCAAACAGGGTGTTGTACTATATATCAAACAGGGTATTGTACTATATATCAAACAGGGTGTTGAACTATACATCAAACAGGGTGTTGAACTATATATCAAACAGGGAGTGGTACTATATATCAAACAGGGTGTTGTACTATATATCAAACAGGGTATTGTACTATACATCAAACAGGGTGTTGTACTATATATCAAACAGGGTGTTGAACTATATATCAAACAGGGTGTTGTACTATACATCAAACAGGGTATTGAACTATACATCAAACAGGGTGTTGAACTATATATCAAACAGGGTATTGTACTATATATCAAACAGGGTATTGAACTATATATCAAACAGGGTGTTGTACTATATATCAAACAAGGTGTTGAACTATATATTTAACAGGGTGTTGTACTATATATCAAACAGGTGTTGTACTATATATCAAACAGGGCGTTGTACTATATATCAAACAGGGCATTGTACTATATATCAAACAGGGTATTGTACTATACATCAAACAGGGTGTTGAACTATATATCAAACAGCGTGTTGTACTATATATCAAACAGGGTATTGTACTATATATCAAACAGGGTGTTGTACTATATATCAAACATGGTGTTGTACTATATATCAAACAGGGTATTGAACTATATGTCAAACAGGGTGTTGTACTATATATCAAACAGGGTGTTCTACTATATATCAAACAGGGTGTTGTACTATACATCAAACAGGGTATTGAACTATATATCAAACAGGGTATTGAACTATATATCAAACAGGGTGTTGTACTGTATATCAAACAGGGTATTGTACTATATATCAAACAGGGTGTTGTACTATATATCAAACAGGGTATTGTACTATATATCAAACAGGGTGTTGAACTATATATCAAACAGGGTGTTGTACTATATATCAAACAGGGTGTTGTACTATATATCAAACAGGGTATTGTACTATACATCAAACAGGGTATTGAACTATATGTCAAACAGGGTGTTGTACTATATATCAAACAGGGTGTTGTACTATATATCAAACATGGTGTTGTACTATATATCAAACAGGGTATTGAACTATATATCAAACAGGGTATTGAACTATATATCAAACAGGGTGTTGTACTATATATCAAACAAGGTGTTGAACTATATATTTAACAGGGTGTTGTACTATATATCAAACAGGGTGTTGTACTATATATCAAACAGGGTGTTGTACTATATATCAAACAGGGTAGTGTACCATACATCAAACAGGGTGTTGAACTATATATCAAACAGGGTGTTGTACTATATACCAAACAGGGTGTTGTACTATATATCAAACAGGGTATTGTACTATATATCAAACAGGGTATTGAACTATATATCAAACAGGGTGTTGTACTATATATCAAACAGGGTATTGTACTATATATCAAACAGGGTGTTGAACTATTTATCAAACAGGGTATTGTACTATATATCAAACAGGGTGTTGAACTATACATCAAACAGGGTGTTGTACTATATATCAAACAGGGTATTGTACTATACATCAAACAGGGTGTTGTACTATATATCAAACAGGGTATTGTACTATATATCAAACAGGGTATTGTACTATATATCAAACAGGGTATTGTACTATATATCAAACAGGGTGTTGAACTATTTATCAAACAGGGTATTGTACTATATATCAAACAGGGTGTTGTACTATACATCAAACAGGGTGTTGAACTATATATCAAACAGGGTGTTGAACTATTTATCAAACAGGGTATTGTACTATATATCAAACAGGGTGTTGTACTATATATCAAACAGGGTGTTGAACTATACATCAAACAGGGTGTTGAACTATATATCAAACAGGGAGTGGTACTATATATCAAACAGGGTGTTGTACTATATATCAAACAGGGTGTTGTACTATATATCAAACAGGGTGTTGTACTATATATCAAACAGGGTGTTGTACTATATATCAAACAGGGTGTTGTACTATATATCAAACAGGGTGTTGTACTATATATCAAACAGGGTGTTGTACTATATATCAAACAGGGTGTTGTACTATATCAAACAGGTGTTGTACTATATATCAAACAGGGTGTTGTACTATACATCAAACAGGGTGTTGTACTATACATCAAACAGGGTATTGAACTATATATCAAACAGGGTATTGAACTATATATCAAACAGGGTGTTGTACTATATATCAAACAGGGTGTTGTACTATATATCAAACATGGTGTTGTACTATATATCAAACAGGGTATTGAACTATATATCAAACAGGGTGTTGTACTATATATCAAACAAGGTGTTGAACTATATATTTAACAGGGTGTTGTACTATATATCAAACAGGGTGTTGTACTATACATCAAACAGGGTATTGAACTATATATCAAACAGGGTATTGAACTATATATCAAACAGGGTGTTGTACTATATATCAAACAGGGTATTGTACTATATATCAAACAGGGTGTTGTACTATATATCAAACAGGGGTATTGTACTATATATCAAACAGGGTGTTGAACTATATATCAAACAGGGTGTTGTACTATATATCAAACAGGGTGTTGTACTATATATCAAACAGGGTATTGTACTATACATCAAACAGGGTGTTGAACTATATGTCAAACAGGGTGTTGTACTATATATCAAACAGGGTGTTGTACTATATATCAAACATGGTGTTGTACTATATATCAAACAGGGTATTGAACTATATATCAAACAGGGTGTTGTACTATATATCAAACAAGGTGTTGAACTATATATTTAACAGGGTGTTGTACTATATATCAAACAGGGTGTTGTACTATATATCAAACAGGGTGTTGTACCATACATCAAACAGGGCGTTGAACTATATATCAAACAGGGTGTTGTACTATATACCAAACAGGGTGTTGTACTATATATCAAACAGGGTATTGTACTATATATCAAACAGGGTATTGAACTATATATCAAACAGGGTGTTGTACTATATATCAAACAGGGTATTGTACTATATATCAAACAGGGTGTTGAACTATTTATCAAACAGGGTATTGTACTATATATCAAACAGGGTGTTGAACTATACATCAAACAGGGTGTTGTACTATATATCAAACAGGGTATTGTACTATACATCAAACAGGGTGTTGTACTATATATCAAACAGGGTATTGAACTATAAATCAAACAGGGTGTTGTACTATATATCAAACAAGGTGTTGAACTATATATTTAACAGGGTGTTGTACTATATATCAAACAGGGTGGTGTACTATATATCAAACAGGTGTTGTACTATATATCAAACAGGGTATTGAACTATAAATCAAACAGGGTGTTGTACTATATATCAAACAAGGTGTTGAACTATATATTTTAACAGGGTGTTGTACTATATCAAACAGGGTGGTGTACTATATATCAAACAGGGTGTTGTACTATATATCAAACAGGGAGTGGTACTATATATCAAAGAGGGTGTTGTACTATATATCAAACAGGGTATTGAACTATAAATCAAACAGGGTGTTGTACTATATATCAAACAAGGTGTTGAACTATATATTTAACAGGGTGTTGTACTATATATCAAACAGGGTGGTGTACTATATATCAAACAGGGTGTTGTACTATATATCAAACAGGGAGTGGTACTATATATCAAAGAGGGTGTTGTACTATATATCAAACAGGGTATTGTACTATACATCAAACAGGGTGTTGTACTATATATCAAACAGGGTGTTGAACTATATATCAAACAGGGTGTTGTACTATACATCAAACAGGGTATTGTACTATATATCAAACAGGGTGTTGTACTATATATCAAACAGGGTGTTGTACTATATATCAAACAGGGTATTGAACTATACATCAAACAGGGTGTTGAACTATATATCAAACAGGGAGTGGTACTATATATCAAACAGGGTGTTGTATTATATATCAAACAGGGTATTGTACTATATATCAAACAGGGTGTTGTACTATACATCAAACAGGGTATTGTACTATATATCAAACAGGGTATTGTACTATATATCAAACAGGGTGTTGTACTATATATCAAACAGGGTGTTGTACTTTATATCAAACAGGGTGTTGTACTATATATCAAACAGGGTGTTGTACTATATATCAAACAGGGTATTGAACTATATATCAAACAGGGTGTTGTACTATATATCAAACATGGTATTGTACTATATATCAAACAGGGTGTGGTACTATATATCAAACAGGGTGTTGTACTATATATCAAACAGGTATTGTACTAAATATCAA